>NC_085137.1:50600561-50729491 GCF_035046485.1 Aedes albopictus | reverse complement strand
AGAATTTCTCCAGAGATTTTTTCAATCATTACAGGTTTTTTTAGGGATTCTAATATCAATTCCTCTTGTGATTCTTTCATGGTGTTTTTTTTTTCATGATTAATTCAGGTGTTTTTTCCGGGATTCTTTCGGAGATGTATCCCGGGATTTTTTTAAGGATTCGTTCAGTATGTTCACCCTATTTGAAATTCTTTTAGAGATTACTCTAAGGTTCTTTTAGGGATTCCTTCAGGCAATTTCTGCCAAAATTCTTTCATAACTTTTCTCTCAGGATTTCTCAGGGATTTCTCTCGGGCTTCCTTCATAAATTCTTCCCTTCTATTCTATTAGGGTTCCTTAATTGAATCTTTTCGGTTTTTTTTGTCAGGGATTCCTATCAAGATTCTATATAGGATCCCCCGGGATTTTATTAGTATTTTTTCCAGGATCCCTTCCGATGTTCTTTCAGGAATTCCTCACAAGATTTACGTGGGGGTTTCTTGTTTTAAGTTTTTTTTTAGATTCCTCCGTTCATTCTTCCCGGACTCTCTTTAGGGATTTCTCTCTTTTGTTTCAGGAAATTCTTCGGAGATTCCTTCAATATTTTTTTCAAGAATGCTTTAGCAATTTCTTCAGAGATTCTTTCATAGACTCCTCACGATTTTCTGTACTAGATTTTCATGGACTCTTTATGAGATTAAGGCATTTTTCTCGAGAATCTTTCAGTGACTTCCCTGGAAGCCTTCAAGGATTCCCTAATTGTTTCTTCCCGGACCTCCTCAAGGGATTTCTGCTGGAATTCCTTCAACAATTCCTCCAGGATTCTGCCAAGGATTTCCCCAGGTTTCTTCTTTGGAATTCTGTTGGGATTCTTCTCGGGATTATTTTTATTTATTCCTCAAGGGATTCCTTAACAAACTTCTCCCGGGATTCTTTTAGGGATTATTCCGAGGATACCTATAAAATGATCGGCATTCTTTCGTGATTCCAAACATGATTCCATGAGCAATTATTTTTTGAATTCATCCCCGGATTTCTATAGAGATACCTCCTGGGATTTCTTCAGGAATTCTTCCCGAGATTTTCCCAGTGATACCTTACAGGTTTCTCCAGGGATACCTATATTATTTCCTCTTGAGATTCTTCCAGGGATTCCCATTATTCCTTCAGGGATTTTTCCTGGAATTCTTTCTAGGATTACTCCACGATTTTCACCGAGATCTAGTAATAGTCTAGTCATTGTAATTTATTGACAACCAAAACTTGCGCTGCCGTAACTCTCATATGACATGAGTGTTGCTTGGACCTGGCATTATTTCAGAAATTCCTCGAGGATATTCACCTCTCTCAAGATTCTTTCAGAGATTATTCCAAGATTCCTTCGGACATTCCAGCCAAGATTCCAACATAATTCTGCCTGGGTATTTTCTCACAATTTCTTCAGGGATTCCTCCCGGGCTTCCTGCATGGATTTCTACCAGAGTTCGTTCGTTGAGTTCACCCTCTATTGATTCTTTCAGTGATCCTTTTGGAAATTCCTCCCGGATTTCCTTTAGGAATTTCTACTGACAGCCTATCAAGGATTCCTCCGGGATTTGATTAGTAATTTTTCCCGGGTTTCTTCTGGAATCTTTCAGGTGTTTCTCCCGGAATTTGGCTGGGGATTTCTTCAGGGATTTCTACTTGATTTTTTTAGGAATTTCTTCAGAGATTCTTTTATAAATTCCTTCATTGATTCAACCAGGATTTCCTTAAGGGATTTCTCCAGAGTATATTTCAGAGAATCCTTCTGAGATTCTTCTAATGATTTTGCCAGGAAGCCATTCGGGATAACTTCAGAGGTTCTTCCATGGATTCCTTTCGAGATTCTTTACTAGATTTCTGCTGCAATTCTTCCAGGAATTCCTGCATAATTCTTCAGAGATTCCTTCGATTACCCCAGAGATATCCTGGAGATTCTTCAGAGATATCCTGGATTACTCCAGAGTTCTTTTGTTTCCGGGATTTCTGCCGGGATTACTCCTGGATTATTTCAAGGATTCCTTTTGGGATTTCTCCCGAGATTCGTCCAGGTGTTTCGAGGGATTTCTCTTAAGATGCTTTGAGGGATTCCTCCCGTGATTCCTTCCAATATTCCTACTAGGATTTCACCCGGGCTTTTAACTGAGACTAGATTCCTTGAGATATCTTTCCGGAACTTCAGCAAGGATTACAAAATGGTGAAAGGAAGTATGCATACAACTTGCCATGCATTGAGTTTAGGAAGACAATCATAGGAGAGTGTCAAAATAAAAATTGCAACGTTATTTATGAATACATTTTTAAGAAAAAGACCTAGAGCAGTTAGAATAAGATCAAATAAAAGTGGGAATAGTAAGAGAAAGAAAAAGTCTAATCGAAAAACATCTCCGTAGTGAGCAGTTATGTTTTTAATTCTTTTTTATTCTTTTTGAGTAGTTCTCATCTTTTTCACACGTTCAAACTCACTTTATTGCCGACGACTGTTTTGGGTACTTTCGTAGTTTTTTGGCATTCCAGTCTTTTCGGAGATCAAAAACAACTAAATGTCCAACGTTCGATCTTTATGGGATCATCCTCAGGGAATCAAATAAAATTGTTGCTTTTTCGTATAGAGGTTGTTTTTAAAACTGTTTACCGTCATTTGTTGTTTTTTTCGAATTTGTCCGTTTTTACTGTTCCGAAGAACTTTTCAATGCGACAGAAAGTTTCCATAGTAGTTCCATTAGAAAATTTCTGTAAGAATTTCAACAGAAGAGATCTCATTTCCAAACATTTGTCTTGAAATCCGATAATTAAAATGTAATACTGAGCATTTCAACCTGCAGATATTACCAATAACCTGGAAAAATAGGGAATGAACGCCCTGTTTAGAATGCAAGTCAGATAAAATCGCTGTTTTTTGAGAAATGTAAACAGTGCTTTTGAAAACGAAACAAGAAAAAATCAGAAACATGAAATTGTACGAAACTGCATAACACCACTCTGCGAAACTTGAATACTTTTTCAAATAGACATAGGATTTGCATGTATTATACGTTTATATGTAAATATTATCCGAGTAATGTTGTGTTTTTATATTTATGTTCTACTCAATCTCGGGACCTTAAGATCTCCATTATGAACTCAAATATGAACTCATACAAGCTAAAAACTAGAACTATTTGACATATTAAGCTAATGACTTTTTTTAGAGACTTCAAAATTCAGAGTCGGATGTTGTTTACTTTTAAATTCTAAATGTTAAGTAACGATTCGGGTATTGGTGTGGGATGCATGGTATTTAACCTTTCAAGCTTGCTGAGATTCAGAACCTGTGATATATTATTCTCGCCATTATGAAATAATCGTTAGTTCTCCACTATTCGGGACAGCTTAAGTGACTTTCAAATTGTTCTCTCATTTTAGCACCCGTACGTAGGTAGTCACCAACAATAGTTGCCGAGCTCGTCCATTGAACCCCATCGGGATAATTCAACTAATGCAAATATTCCAATCATTTTCCAAATCAATCAACTTTTAGCCACGCCAATGTTCTTCTGTAACCAAGAATCCATCTCAAAGCAAAAGAGGCAATAACTGACAATATCAACGCCCAAACATGATTCACGTCTCGAACCACCGCGCCGCGCCGGCAGCGAAGCAAGCCAAAAATTATAAACACAAACGTGTCTGTGGGCACTGAGCAAACAGCTCAAGTCGAAAACCAACAACAACAACAACGCCGAACGGACCAAATCAAAACAACGAAGAAAGCCGCGCGCAACTGATGGCGATGATGAAGCGGTTACCTACATGCCTGCGTTCAAGCTCAAGGGAAGGAAAGGGGAATCTTCCCGAAACACCGAAAGCTACGTCGCCGCGCTGGTCGTATGAGCAAATAACAGGTTTTCCCTCGTCGGCAGGTCGTCGACGGTACGGTGAGTCATAACCACGATGGTCTTGAGCCTTACCCCCTTCCACCACATGAACATCAGCGATAGAGATATCTGCTTCTGGAACTATAGGACTCATTGGGCCAGTCGGTGTGAGTCATATTGGAATGAGGATTGTCCTTGATTCTGCGAATGATCATTACGATCTGAGAGATCTTAGAACGAAATGCATAAGAAGATAGATCTTTCCGGTGTCATACACTCGCTGTTCGTAGGAGTAATGTCTGATGATGGTATATTTCAGAGTTAGTCATTCTTGTGGTGCAAAAGATCAGAACAGTGGAAGTAGCCGGGAAAGAGGTAACGCAACAACAGATAAAATTCGCAAAAATATAAATGCTTCTCGTAAGCCATTGAAACACGAAAAACGTCTTCAAATCCGACCATAATATCACAACCAATCTCACAAGGGAAGGTTACGATGGTGTCCCCCGGGGATTTCAACCTGACTATTTTTGTTGCATTCCACATGTGGAAATATGAATAAATCCAAAGCCTTTCGGGTGATGGGCCAGCGGTGTAGTCAGGAGGGGCCCTCAAAGGGGCAAATTATGCAAAATATAACATTATTGAAAATGCTCAAACGTCATCAAAATGCAAATTTCAATATGTATTGCAGTACAAACAGACAGAATATGCATAAATACATGCTTTCGTAATAAAAGTAATCTACCATAGGCGTTGCCAGGGTGAGATGGGTGACAAACAAGGTGATACATTTTTGTTAAAATAACTTCAACTGGTTCTTACCCTGGCAACGCCTATGGTAAATTAAATTTGATACGAAATCATGTTTTCATGCATATTCTGTCTGTTTCTACTAAAATACATTGTGAAATTTGCATTTTAATGACGTTTGAGCATTTTCAATAATGTTATATTTTGCATAATTTGCCCCTTTGAGGGCCCCTCCTGACTACACCACTGGCCCATCACCCGAAAGGCTTTGGATTTATTCATATTTCCACAAGTAGAATGCAACAAAAATAATCCGGTTGAAATCCCCGGGGGACACCATCGTAACCTTCCCTTGTCAGAGTTCCAAATGGAAGAAAAATACACGGCGTTGGGTAGGTTAGTTAGATATTCAAGAGAACCCAAAATAATCTTGCAGTTATAATCCTCAAGATCGGTGAACTCTACGACAGTCTATAACGAATATTGAACATCAAAATTTCCAAAAATATCAATAATAAACTTATTAGAGGTTAACTACAACCTGTTCTCTCACGAATGGAAAATGTTGCAGCTCTGTCGGTATAAGTTTGCAAGAAAACATTTTTACATACTTTTTTTCACACACATACAGAGCGGATCTGACTATTATGCAGAGGATCGGAGATTGAATCTCACTTCCAGGGTTGGAAAATGTCGCGAAATGCCATGGAAAAAATGTCATGACATTTTTAGTTACACCATTTCCTGTGTAAATTTCCGTCCGCAATCGTAAACCTTTACAGATACTGATAAGTAATGAACAAAAAACGGTGTCGTTTATTAACATTTCTTACTAGGGGCACTAAAATTGGCAAAATAACCAAATGACATTATTTTGACATTTTACCCCCAAATCACAAAAAGTTAGTTTTTCCATCGGCAATTTTTCCTCAACTGACATATTTTAGCTGGTTAGAAAAACAAAAAAATATCATCAAAACTTACCATTTCTCTCCGCAAAACCGCCAGCTGGGTGTCCAAGGTGGTTGGCTTCCGAATGCTGCTACTTCCGACCCCACTTCCTCCTCCCCCGCCTCCTCCTCCATTGCCACTACTGGATCCACTGTTTGGCGTTGCGGCGATACTGTTGCCACTGCTAATGGTGCTGACCGGCGATGGGGCCCCGCGCTGCGAAACCAACGACGCCATACTGACACTCTGCAGGTTGACCCCTAACGGGATGAACGGATTCGTCGGATGGTGATTTAGGGATGGAGGGAGTTGTTGTTGTTGCTGTTGTTGCTGCTGCTGTTGTTGAAGCATCTGCTGCTGGGAAGGTGGTGGAGGTGGTTGATGCTGTGGCGGTTGCAGCAGATGCTGATGATGAGATGACTGGTGGTGGTGTTGGTGCTGCTGCTGCTGAAGGAGATGGTGCTGCTGATGGACTTGAAGCTGTTGACCGGCTAAATCGAAACCACTGAGACTCTTTGGTAGCGGGGGCAGTCCCGGCAGGGACATCGTGATGCTACAGAAAAAAAAAAGAAAATGAGAAAATAAATAATCTAGGTGATAAGAAATACATGCTTAAAAAATAAAGTTGGAGATTCAGGTAAAATCCGCGATGGAAGTGCTAAAGGAATATTGGTTAAAGATCAATGTTGATTCCTTAAAAATGTTCAGAGATCTTCAGGGATCTCTAATCCAGGGATATTTGAAAAAAATCCAAATTATACTGGGAAAAACTTGAAAATTATAAGACACAGAATAATGATTAATTGGCAAATTGAGAGATGAAATTTAAAAAATATTGCGTTTTGGTGGGATACAAACCCACGACTCTGTATTTGTTAGACCGGCGCTCTAACCAACTAAGCCACAGAACAGGTAATGATTCTGCGGAATAGAAAGCCAAACTAATTCTGAGCCCACACCATGCACACTCTCTTTTTCACAATTCCACCTCTCTTTCGGCTTCGATTAAGTCGTACCAGCAAATTGGTACAAGTCTGCAAAGAGCAACATAGACAAATTGTAGTAAGTTATATTATTTATTTGTTTCAACATCTTTACATAGACAATACTGAGTCCACAATTCTACGCTACTCGTTTCGGTTAGTTGCTGCTTTTTTTTTCAAGCTTCGGGTACGTCATACACTCGCCAAATCACTCTCTACCTGTTAAGCCCATCTTATCTACTGTGCAAGAAATCCAGATAATCTTTGTGGAGTTGCTTTCCAGCATTCTTGTAACATGCTTCGCCTGCCTATAGATACCGTATGTCCTGAGAAATTCGATAGAAATTCTTCAGAAACTCATAGAAAAATCCATTGAAGCATCTCTAGAAGAATCCCAAAAAATATAGAGGTGGAAATGGTGAAATTTCTGGAGGAATCACTGGTAGAATTCTGGAAGGTATCTAGGAGGAATTCCTAGAGGCATCCCTGGTGAAATTCTGAACTGAATCACTAGTGGGATCCCTGGATATATCCCAGGTGGAATTCCTATAGGAGGAATCCCTAGAAAAATCTCAGGAAGAATTCCTGAATAAATCCTAGAAGAACTCTTAGTAGAATATCTAATTAAACCCATAGATAAGTTCCTTAAGGTGAAACATCAAGAAATCCCATTGCAATTTTGCATACAAACTTCAGAAGCACAAATCTGACGAACGAAGCATCGAACCAAGCCGCACTTGTCAATTCTGGCTTTGCTCACTTGCAAAAAGAAGGCAGCTTTTCCAAATCGAGAGCATTTGTTTACAAATTTTCAAGAATGGTGCTCTTGAAAACGTGAGTAGGGGTCCAAGTCGGCCATTGTGGCAATCATATTTGTATTCTCTAATATTTCTCCTTAAGTAATTCCTGCATAAATCCCTAGAGGAATTCTTAGAAAAATCACTTGTGGGATACTTATAAAACCCATTGTGGGATTCCAGGACAAATCCCTGATAGAATCACGAGAAGTCCCTAAAGAAAACTCTGGAGGAATCCTGAGACGAATTACTGGACAAAGCTGTGAAAGAATTCTCGGATAAATACCTAGTACAATTCCTGGAGTAATCCATTCAAGAACGAAAGCAACGTTGTGCGGCTCCGAGGTTGTGCGGCTAGTGTCACCAAGCTCTTAGTCGCATCGTGCTGTGGATCGCGGGTTCGATTCCCACCGCAGCTGTTAGGAAAAGTTTTCGGCTGTGCCACTACTGGGCGTTGCATGCTAGTCCGTTGTCTAGTGTCGTGCTTTCTTCAAAAAGCGAAAAAAGCTCACTGGAAGCATTGAACGTGCCCGTGTTCTTAATTTTTAATTTTAAAAACGTTGAAATGCAAATTAAAATGAAAACTATAGCAAACTCTCGTTATCACGATTGTATTATTGTTATTCATTTCTCTTTTAACCCTTGATGAAAGATAGTTTTGCCTGTTTGGCCCAAAAGCAATGATTAATACAGAGTTAAGAAAAAGGATTTATATGAAGATCACTCATGTAATCTGCACTTCGTTAGCTAATTTGGATGCAGGGATGCCTGATGTGAAAACATTTCATAAATTTGAAGACATTTCAACTTCTATGAAGACATTTTTTTTCGAGAAGATATAGAGAAGACAGACGTAAAAACTTGAAGCATTTGAAGGCAAATTAAAAGATAAATTGAGGGATGAATTTGTAAAAAAAAATAACCACTTGTTTTGGTGGGATTCGAACCCACGACTTCGTATCACAAGTCCGTCGCTTCAACCAACTAAGCCACAGAGCAAGTTTCGATTCTGCGGAATAGAAAGTCAAACTGGATTCGAAGCGCCCAAGTAATTAAAATTTCTCCGAGGTGCTTCCAAAGATTTCTTAAGAAATTCTTTCGAGAAGTCCTTCAAAAATCGCATCAGATTCCATTTTTAGGAATTTCCCAAAATGTCCAAAACAAAATGATCAATTTTTGCGCGCAGTGCTTGAGCGAAAGTTTTCGAAATCTAACAAATAGTAATTGAATACAGTTTCTACCAGGCCTCCAAAATGAAGTAGGCCTACTTCTCTGGGGAACAAACAATTCTCCACTAAAAAGATAATAACCAATCTGCGCACCATCATAGAGATCCCGCTAGGCCGATACTTGACCCGGGCACCACCGCAGCACCGCCCGCCCCGAACCTCTTCAGAAAAGAGCAATAAAACGGTCCACTTTTCCTTCCCCATTAAACGGTGCGAATGACTAGTAATTAAATCGACAAACAATTCCGCCTGGCTTTAAATTACCAAACAGTTTTCACACGACGACGCGACGGAACGGGGATCGAGCGCACCAAGGCCAACCACCGCCGAAAGGAAACACTGCGCAGAAGAGACGCCTTTTTTACGAATTTGCGCCCATTTCTCCGCTTGGCGTGCGCGATCGTTCAGTGCGATCCGAGGCCACACGGAATGCGTACATCCCGACCGATCGCACTGTGGGTTGCTTCGGAGAAATAGACGGTAAGAATATGGATAAACCAATGCTAAAATGTTTGAAAGTAATTTTGTAAGGTTCGTGTATAAAACATATGAAGCATGGGTTTTACAGGTCATGAACAATTCTAAAGTCTTCAAACTTCACTGAACAAATGAGCATTGAACTATACGGAAAAGATTTATTGAATGTGAGCTAGTTTCTAAAGGATGATTTAGTCCAGAGACTCTTGCACAGATTTCCAAGAATCCGCGAAGTAACATAAAAGTAATAGTACCGAAATCAAAAGTCGTTCAAACTCAACTTTCGATTTCTGACCATCTGAACTCCCACAGTGCTTAGAGAGGAGATGCTGCAGCATTCCGAAGTGACCCACATCGGTAAACGTCAGTGAGTGCGTCGCTCCTGAGCCAGCCCCTCCCGCAGTTCAACCGGCGAAGCATCGTCGTCGACGGGTTAACGAACGACCCTAGAACAGTGTTCACGATTCAGCCTTGTTCACGTCACTCTACACAGTCTACAGTACTCTTCAATCAAGCTCAAAATTGCCAAACAGTTCTATAGGTACTCCATACTACATTCAACAACATCAACGCCTTAAGTACGCCAACCGCCGGCACTGTTGAAATGCGTATCGAATCGATGCGAAAAAAACGAATCATGTTTCGATGGGAAACCGGCAAACCAAGTAGGTAGGGTAGGTACTTACTCCATCAGCACCCGATGTGGTTGGTGGTGGTCATGTCCAAAGACCACTGCGCAGCCGAAAAAACATGGACCCGCTCGTGAAGAAATTAGTAATGCGAGCGCGGCTCTTCGATCCGGCAATCAGTCAGTTAGTCAGCTAGTGAGTCAGTCTGTCGGTAGGTAACCAGACCGAAGAAGTTTATCGTTATACAATTTAATATTCTTTTTTATATCGATTGAATTGCCAATGCACAATGGGTCCAGAGCCGTGTTTACGAAGACAAAAATGTTTGTGCCTAAACCATAAGTTTTAGATACATGGTGTCTTTGGGAAACTTTCTTCTTATTTTTCGACCTTTTTTCTCATTATTGTGAAATTAGGGTGGTCCCTCTAGTTTCGCGGATCCAAACATCTGCTTTTTAATAGTTTTATGTACGTTCACAAAATGTTCTACAAAGTTGTAAAAGAACTTATTTAGAGCAAGTTTGCCGAAGAAACCATTATTCTATCTCTTATGGTTCCTAACTTATAATTTTTTAACAGATTCATGTTAGGGTGATCCATGAATTTTAGTTTTCCTGAAATAACTTTTAATTCGTTCGTTTCTCGTAAATACTTCGTTCCAAGCACTTTTAGAACTATCAACGAGGCATATTTTTTCCAAAGAGCTCAAAGTTCTAACTCTCATAGTTAAAAAGATATTGGCATTTTTCTTCGAAAAATCACTTTTTTTCAAAATGTCATATCTCAAAAAGGAGCAAATGGATTTTCAATCTACCGGTTGCATTGGAAAGATCATATTCTGTTCTATTTATGGTGAAAAAACTGTAGGTACCTTTTTTGTTTAAAGCTTTTTATTGAATTTTAAAAATACGATTTTTTCATGGAAAAGTAGTTGTAACTTTGAAAATCGATGAGATACAAACTTGGCGTCTTCGACAAAATTGTGAGTTTTTGGCTGCTATTAAAGTGCCCAGAACAAAGTATTGCGAAAAAATCAACACAAAAAATTATATTGAGTAAAAACAGATTTTCATATGGAAAGCGGAAGAATTTCAGCAAACTCGACTAGTCTTTGTTAGATAGATCGAAGTTACCATGTCGAAAATATTTAAACTTGCTTATAATCCATAATTCGTCAATGAACTCAAATTAAAATGTGATTTTGAGCTGATTTCCATCAATTTAATTTCAATTTCATCACTTCAATGTATGGATAGTGAAAATGTCAATCACTAGTATATGTTTAGGTTTACGTAAAAGCCTATCAAAGTTACATGATTTACAATATCTTATTAACATTGTGCCTAAATGGTGATGACAGTATAAATAAACATTGGTTCTACAATGAAATGGATGACCATTTACCAAGCTACTTTGATCTATCTAACAAAGACGAGTTGAATTTGCTTGAAATGTGTCATTTTTCATATGAAAATCTGTTTTTACTCAATATAATTTTATGTGTTGATTTTTTCGCAATACTTTGTTCTGGGCACTTTTATAGTAGCCAAAAACTCACAATTTTGTCGAAGACGCCAAGTTTGTATTTCATCGATTTTCAAAGTTACAACTGCTTTTCCATGAGAAAAATCGTATTTTAAATAGAACAGAGTACGATCTTTCCAATGCAATCGGGAGATTGAAAATTCATTTGCTCCTTTTTGAGATATGACATTTTGAAAAAAAAGTGATTTTTCGAAGAAAAATGCCAATATCTTCCTTACTATGAGAGTTAGAACTTTGAGCTCTTTGGAAAAAATATGCGTCGTTGATAGTTCTAAAAGTGCTTGGAACGAAGTATTTACGAGAAACGAACGAATTAAAAGTTATTTCAGGAAAACTAAAATTCATGGATCACCCTAACATGAATCTGTTAAAAAAATTATAAGTTAGGAACCATAAGAGATAGAATAATGGTTTCTTCGGCAAACTTGCTCTAAATAAGTTCTTTTACAACTTTGTAGAACATTTTGTGAACGTACATAAAACTATTGAAAAGCAGATGTTTGGATCAGCGAAACTAGAGGGACCACCCTAATTTCACAATAATGAGAAAAAAGGTCGAAAAATAAGAAGAAAGTTTCCCAAAGACACCATGTATCTAAAACTTATGGTTTAGGCACAGACATTTTTGTCTTCGTAAATACGGCTCTGGACCCATTGTGCAATGTGTGTTCGGCGTTGTTAGGGTTGGTTAGATATGGTTGCGGTGTGTGGTTTATATTATGATATCCATCTTGGCTACTAAATGGGCAGTTTTAACACACATTTTGTACGGATCGTTGAATGAAAGAGGCGATAAATGCTGAAAATGGTGCTTAATTTTTAAAGGGGTAGAAACATATATTGATGATGCTTTTAATAGATGTTAGATTAAACAGTATAACGTACTCAATGGATATGGCAGATCACACGACCTTGATCCAGTATGAGAAAGAACAAACAAAACAATGAGGACAGATAGGACTAGCAGGAAGGACAGAAATGATAAAACAGGCGAGGCAGACAGAGCAGACAGACAAAGATATGATAAATAGGACAGACAGGAGATACAGCACAGATAAGACAGACGGGTTACAAAGGACTGGCAGGAAAGATAGAAAGGACAAGACAGATTGGACAGATAGGATAGACAGGAGAGATTGATAGGACAGGCAGGACAGACAAAACAAACAAGGACAGTACAAGACAGAAGACAGACAGCATAGACAGACGGGGTTGACAGTACAGACATGACTGTCACAGGAAGGAAAGAAATGACAGGACAAACTGGACTGAAGACAAGATAGATAGGGCAGACAGGACAGAAAGAACAGACAGGCTAGATAGACAGACAGGTTAGAGAACAGATACGACAGACAAGATAGACGAATACACAGAACAAGATAGGACAGAAAATACGTGACAGATAGGACATACAGGACATTCGCAAAAAAAAAATCCGTTCCGATATACGTGCACATAAACTTTTTCCACCAGTACGTGGATATAACACTCCTTTACCAATCCCCGTTTAAAAATATAGTATATTTGATTCTTGATAGCTTGGGGAACCACACGTCGATTAACGCCAGTTTCGACGCGGCGGCGCACACCTCTAGACCGCACACACGGGACGGGAAGTAGAAAGAACAAATAGGGCAGACAGGGTACACAAAACAAGATAGGACAGGCAGGACAGATAGGGCAGACAGGACAGATAGGACTGACAGTACAGACCGGACTGTCAGGAGAGAAATGAACGACAGGGAAGAACGAACAGACAGGACAACCAGAATATAAAGAAGAGACAGGACAGATAGGACAAACAGGACAGATTGCAGATACATTAGAGATAGGTCAGACGGACAGGACAGAGGGTAGACAGAATAGACATGACTGACAGAAAAGACAAAAAAGACAAGACAGACAGGGCAGACCGGACAGACATGACCGAAAGGAAAGATAGGACAGATAGGGCAGCCAGGACACACAGGTCAGATAGGAGATATATGGCAAATAGAATAGACAGAACATACATGACTGGCAGAAGGAGCAGGTTTAAGTGTAGAATTAGCGTTATGTTAAAAATATACGTAAATAAAAACAAAACAAAAAAAGGAGCAGGATGTGGGGCAGACCGGAAAAGCAGGACAAACAGATCAGACTTGACAAACAGGAGAGATAGGACAGACAGGACATACTGGACAGGTAGGGCAGACAGGACGAACAAAACAGATATGGTAGACGAGACCAACAGGACATGATAGGACAGACAAGACACACAAGAGAGACAGGAAATACAGGATTGGCAGGAAGGAAGGACTAAAACGAGATAAGAACAGAAAGAACAGACTCGAGAGACACGAAAGATACAACAGGAAAGACAAGATCAACAGGACAAATAGGATAGGTAGGACTAAGAGAAGAGACAGGACCGATAGAATAGACTGAATAGATTGGAGAGACGACAGATAGGACAGATATGAAAAACAAGATAGACATGATCAATATAACAGATGGTATAAGCAGGAGATACATGACATATTGGACAAACAGTACAGTCAAGACAGACAGTACCGATAATACTGACAGGAAATATGAGACAGACATTACAGTACATACAAGACAAATAGGACCGACAGCAGGACAGACATGACAGTCAGAGCAGACAAGTCAAACAGAACATACAGAACCAGCAGAACAGACAGAACTGGCAGGACTGACAAGACTGATAGGACCAGCAAGACTCTGACGGGACTGAGAAGACTAACAGGACTGACACGACAGACAGGATAGATAGGACATACAGGATAAACAGGACAGAGAGGACAGACATGACAGAAAGGATAGAGAAAAATCTTAAAGAAATTTATTTCTGTTGGTTGTTTTATGTTTTTGTGAGTATTATGAAATTCTCTGAACATATTTTTTAGAAAATCTGTAGCGGCAGGCATTTGGATCATCTTGAGTTTTGATCCACCATATTGAAATTTATGATCACTTATTTTGAACTCCGAAAATCTTCACAATATCGCATCAAGTACATCCATAGTATAGTTTTAGAGTATAGAGTATAGTATAGAGCCTAAAACTCCATAAAACAGCTGCCATCTTGTACTGTACAAGACATCGATTTTCAACATCTGCTTGTCGAACCCGTTCCGGAAATATCCATATTGCGTGGGATTCCATGGATTTGCAGAAACCGGAAGCCGCCATCTTGGATTTCAAAATTGCGTCGGACATTTACAACATCAACTCGTCGAGCCCGGTTCGATAATACTCACATGGATTTTTAAAAATTATTTTGGCAATTTCATGAAATGGTACGTTTCACCCCTCCCTCCCCAAAGTCCTCCAGAAATCCTAACAATACTACATGAATTCCAAAAATTCGCCGGGAATGCCGAGAATGTCTGTGTGAATCCTGGACATTCTCCGGGAATCCTGATAACATCCAACATGGGACAGCTTATGCTGAAAAATTCGACATGGGACAGCTTATGCTGAAAACTGAAACATGGGACAGCTTATGCTGAAAATCTCGCATGACATGGGACAGCTTATGCCGATAAAATCCCGAAATTTGCTAGATTTATCGGCATTACAGTCCCACCAGAGTTTTTATTTAAAAAGTTAAAGTAAATTTAATACCTATGAAATTTTTGGTTCATACTTCAATGATAAATACCAATTCTAACGCTCTCCTGATGAATTCACTTTGATTTTTTATTACACTTGTTCGTAGAGAGGGAAACAAGGCTGGAACTTAAAACGCGTTTTTCTCGGTTTGCTGTTTTGTAACATGGGACAACTATGCTGCACACGGCAGTACAATGATCTGATATCTTAGATTTTGGACCGCCATATTTGATTTTCGCAGTAACAATTCTTGGGCTTTGAATGTATCTCTCATAATAAAAATAGCATTATTAACACAATTGCATAGATCTCATATCACTTCAATGGTTATTTTTAAACATCAGACTTATTTAGTTAAAAATTTAAATTTTTGAAAATTCTCAAATAAAAATAAAAACATTATTTTGTGGCATTTCTTAATAAGTTTCTTCTGGGTTTTTTGCAGAAGGCGCTCTAAAAAATTTCTCCTCAATGATAAGATTCTAGCAGCAATACTTTCACATGTTGAAAAACCTGTGGAAATTATGTTAGGTGTCTCGAATATTTTTTTATTGCTCTAGGTAATCTCAAACAATTCCGCAAGGTTCTTCTTATTCTTCTTCTTCTTCTTAATGGCTTTATGTTCCCACTGAAACTTGGCCTGCCTCTCTTCAACTTAGTATTCTTTGAGCATTTCCACAATTATTAATTGAAGGGCTTTCTTTGCCTGCCATTGTATGAATTTGTACATTGTGAGGCAAGCGCAATGATACACTATGCCCAGGGAGAAAATTTGCACGACCGGAACGGGAAGCGAACCCGCTGTCTCCGGATTGGCGATCCATAGCCTTAACCACTAGGCTAACTGGAGATCCTGAGATAGCACTAGCTAGGGTTAGGGATAGCTGATATGGTGATACAGTACCGTGATTTTCCCACTGGAACTCACTCACTTTGGCAACGCAAGGTTATCTCTCAGAATTCAGGGTTTCAGCCATGGATTCCTGCAGGAATTGGTATTTCTTTAAAATTTCAATCTAAATTTTACCCTAAAAATTCTTTTTAAATTCCTCCAGGAGTTTCTTCTGAGATTCCCTCAGGTGTTCCTCCGGCATTTTCTTCAGAGGTTCCTAAGTGAATTCATAACAGCATTTTTTCAGTAATTTCCACACAAATTCCTTTTCTGCCTGACATTTCTCCAAAAGTTCTTTCTGGGATTCCTCCTGAAATTCTCCTCCCCTTGCTCATCAGAGTCCTTTTAGGATCCATCAGAGAGCTTCTCTTGGTATTGGAATCCTTTTGAGATTAGTCAATGAATATCTCCCTGAGTTCCTTCTGGGAATTCTGCAGGATCTCTTTTGGGATTCCTCCAGAGCCCCTCTTGGAATTCATCCATGGCTTCCTCCTTCGGTTTGTGTGTGATTTCCTCCAGAATCAACTTCGAAATTTCTCCAGGAGAAATTCCTTCTGGATGGAATAAGAATAGAAGATCACCAACGCTCACACACTGAAGATGCCTGCTAGTCCCCGGCAGATATCTCATTGATTCTTTGTGTGAGTGTAGCTGGTCTGGCGACACTGGAGTAGCATCTACGGGCGGTCAATAAAGCTCAGCTCAAGCTCAATTCCTTCTGGATGGAATACTTGAAGCGATCGCAGACAAACACTTGTAGGACTTTCTAAAGAAGCTGCTGCAGAAATCCCTAGAAGAAATAAAAAAAATCTGAAGGAATCCACAGAAGCGAATTCCTCGAGGAATCTCCATAAGGAATTGATGGAATTGCTGGAAGAATCCCCAAAAGGAACACCAGTGAAGTTTTCCTTACACAAAAATGCAAAAAAAAAATCTAAAAACCAGACTATATTATCCGGGTGATTCAATTAACCGGGTGAAATTCGGATAATCCAGTCCGACCTATATTCAATGAACGCAGCACTTGACAAAACATTAGAGCAAATAAGTTTGTGCTAAATATTTTATCAACGGCTGCTTTGACAAATAAGTTTGCCAAAATTTAACGAAACAAATATTTGCCATTATGACAAACAGTGTAATGGCACCTTTAATGGAATTTCTGAAGTGTTTCTTTAAAAGCTTCTTCCAGCCATTCATTTGATTCCTTAACGGAATTTCTCGAAAAATTTCGTCTGGGGACACACCACAAACCCCAATGGTTTCCCTCAGATTCATAAGTGGATTCCTCATGTTGATTTCTTCAGGATTTCCTCTGGTAGTTCCTTTGGGGATTCCTAGAACAATTTAGTCTGTGATTCCATAGAGAATTCCTTCCAGCAGAAATTTCAAAAACAAAATCCAGCAGAAATTTCAAAAACAAAATTCGCAACATGAACTCCCGCAGGAATTCCAGAAGGAACTCCTAGAGAAACTCCTGGGCGAATCTCAAAAAGATTCAAATGCTGGAAGGATCTCTTCGACGAATTAAAAAAACTCCAGAAAGAATCCCAGGCCCAGGGAACTTCTGGAGAACCCGAGAAGGAAATCTTGCAGAAAGCTCATAAGTATTGTAAGAATTTTTAAACGAATCTGGTAAGAATTCGCGCAGGAACTTCTGAAGAAACCTCACAATAGAGTCCTGGAGGAATTTCAACAGGATCTTTGCGGCAAAACCTAGAACTTCTCCAGGAATAACCATTTCTGGTTTTGAAGGGCTTCCCGTAAAAACTCCAGATGGAATTTGAGAAAGGACATGTGGGTTAATCATAGCAGGAACTCCTGGAAAATCCCCGAGTTTATGAACTATTTCAGGAATCCAAACAAATACTTCCCATCAAATTCCAAGAGCGGAATTGTACGAAATTACTTAGAGGAAACTCAGAAGCATGCTTTGAGGAAGAATTCCCTTCCCCCAATTGTAGTTGAGGGGCCCAGAATCAAAGAAGTGTAAGTGACCATTTTGTCGATTTTGAGTTGAGCAAATCAAAAAAATCTTCAGATTTCAAGCTCTTAGGAAATTTTTTAAGATTGTTTTTACGATGTTTAGAAAAATTACAATAAATCGTTGAAAATTGGGTCGATTTTGAAACTTCATGCATTTTGTATGAAATCCCAAATGAACTCCGGCAGAATCCCCAGATGAAGTTCTATTGGATTCTTCGGAGAAACTTCAGGAGAGATTCCAAGAAGAACTTCTACGAAAACAAAAGAGGAAACCCTTGGCATAACCTCATAACTTGTGGAGGATTTCGCAACAACTATGTACTTAAAAAAACAAGAGATTTCTTAACACATTGAGTAACACTTTGCTCAATAAACATTGAGTTACTGCTAATTCTACTGATTGTATGTTCGAAGAACAATTTCTAGCCACTAAAATTGAACAAGCTTTAAAAGCTCATTATGAAGCTGGTAACAGGTGAGTGTGTAGATCGAATATGCTAGATAATGTGTGTGGTGCTTGACACCAGCGTGATGTGTCAGAGTTAACAAGCATTCAGGTAGCTATGCCCACGGGAATCCTGATGAACCATTACTTCTTCTTCTTCTTTATGGCTCTACGTCCGCACTGGGACTTGGCCTGCCTCGCTTCAACTTAGTGTTCTTTGAGCACTTCCACAGTTATTAATTGAAGGGCTTTCTTTGCCTGCCATTGCATGAATTTGTATATTGTGATGCAAGTGCAATGATACTCTATGCCCAGGGAGTCGAGAAAATTTTCCCGACCGGAACGGGAATCGAACCTGCCGTCTCCGGATTGGCGATCCATAGCCTTAACCACTGGGCTAATTGGAGACAATTGATGAACCATTAATAAACCTTAAAACTCAATAGGATCTTTTTATCGAATTGAGCTTGAGCATGCCGCTCTCAATGGGCACCTTCGATAATTCCAAACAACATTAAGTCAATAACGGCGCTGGCCACGTTCTTACGGATATCAAGGAAAGAGAAGAATGTTAGTATGATGCCCAAGGAAGGCAAGAAACTTTCCTTTACGAAAAGTTCCAGATCTTGAATCAAACCCGTCACCCTCAGCATGGTCATGCTGAATATCCACGCCTTTGCAGGAATGAACATATAGTCTCTCAGTACACTTTAATGTACAAGACCGGTAAAAAACAAATCATCACAGATATTCGATTTGAAGCAATGGAATGGCAATTTATTGTTATATTGCAAGTCATTGCAACAATTGGATTTAAACTGTTCGATCAAAATTGCAATCAATCAGTCGATAAGGAAATGAAGAATTAAACTACTTATAGCTTAGAATAAAGATCAAGGTACACCAAAAAATTGAAAATGATGAGATAATGCATCAAATTAATTGCTCTGGAATAAATCATATAATTATTTTAGTGTTAATCCTTTATGCAAATAACCCTACCACAGACTGTGGTCCACAGTAGTTACCCGTCATTCAATTTTGCTCATCTGATGATGGATGATCATGCCAATTATCTCGTGATTTAAATGATCCGCTTTTAATTCGGCCAGTTTACAGCCAGAACAAAACGCACCGTTACCGAACACCGCCACCATAAACGCATGATGCCAACGGCACTATTAAATGACTTATATGATTGCCTCTCAAAGAACATTAAATCCCCCTACGCCGTCGTCGGCCGCGGTGTTCTACCGTAATTCAACGCTGCCACCAGTCACGTTTCCACGTCGGCCCGCGACGACGACATTGAACTGTTCAACTGTTCGACAATTCAGGGAGATAATTCTATAACCATAATGATCGTAAAATTGCCACACATATTATATTGATGCGGGACGCAAATTGACAGCTCCAGCTGGGTCCCCCGCTACGAGCTCCTGCATCCACCGCTTGAAACAAAGCCGACGACGCAGCGGTAGTCGGGCCGGGCGGGGGGTTGTCCCAATTAAGTCACGATTTGCGGTTCACCGTGCGCACGGGGTCTAATGTGGTCCGTTTTTCTTTTTTTTTTTGTGCTCCTGACTTTCGGATGTTGTTTTGACCGCGTTGAACTCACTCACTCACCGATTGGTGATTGTTCCGAGCCGCCGCCATCGCCGATTATAGTGCCATGATCGCGCGCAAATTGGTGCCAGCCATCATAGGCACAGCAGCATGGCAGTAGGTAGGAGCCTGTATCTATCCAAGCGCATACGCAAATCAAGGCCTTATTAAATCGTTTGTGCGAGCGTGCACTTGAAAATCGGTGTACGAAATTGAGCGACGGCGACGCTGACGTCGGTGGGCAGGGGTTTGCAACTGGGGAATTTCGACACAACTGCCGGGATCATGTGAGTCTGTACTTCTTCCAACCTGCAGAAGCAGATAAACTTATTAGACCGGTCAATCGGCTTAGACGGCAGCTAATCGTTGCATGACGCAGAATCATGATTTTATCATGACATCCTTGATGACATCTCTCTTTACAGAAGCAGATGTGAAGCATTCGGTGAATATTTCCACTCTTGTGCTTCGTTCTCTGGCAGGAGACTCTGATGAAAGCTGTTCAGTGTTCGGTGGCTTGGCAGCTGGAGAGCATGCAAACTCAACGCATCGCGTAGGCATTCGTTAATTATTTTCGGTTTTGTACTGTTTTCGCTGGTGGGAAATTCAGTGTTGACTAGCGTTGACAGCGTTTGTTCGAGTTCGTGCTTGGTTCGCCATCGTGAAACTCAGGAAATCTAGCAGTCATTCATTGGTGTCCTTGGTGGGTATGCATTAAGATTCGGTAAGCTGGTAGTGAATTCTGCATGAAAGCTGTGTTAAACCGGCGTCCGAGAGAAGTGGATGCACATAAATTGGTGAGCTCGTTTCATGCCATTGTTTTATTGTGAAAATTTAGTTGATACTAATTCAAACACAATATTAGGTTTGCAAATTTTACAAGGTATGTCAAATCAAATGAAGTTTGCTGTGTAAAATTTCTTGATCATTTCGGTTAAGAAAAATAATGCACTTAAGTCGAATTACTTGAGCGATTCAGATTGAGGTGCATACGTAGCATTACAGAAGAGTGCTCCATGGTGCTATAGGATGATGCAACTTATCAGTATTGGTTCAACAATCCGTTGATTACGCTTTCAGATCATAAGGCCATCACTCGTGGAAGTTCTTGGAGGCCCCAATACATCTTTGGAAACAAGTTCTTTACAGAAAAATGTTTTATGGAACTGTAGGATGTTGCACCGTATCAGTAAAGTAACTACAATCCATTGATTACACATGTAGATCCTAAGGCCATTACTCGCGGAAGTTCTTGGATGACCTAGAACATATTTGAATGCTAGTTCTCACAGAATAATGCTCCGTGGACCTGTAGGATATTGCACCGCATCAGTAATGGTACAACAACAAAATAATTACGCTTTTAGACCATAAGACTTTCACTTGCAAAAGTTCTTGGAGGACCCACTACATGTTTGGAAACTAGTTCTTTACAGAACAATGCTTGATGGACCTGTAGGTTGTTGCACCTTATCTGTAATCTAACAACAATCCATTGATTACACTTGTAGATCTTAATGTCATAACTCGCGGAAGTTCTTGGATGACCTAGAACATATTTGGAAACTAGTTCTTTACAGAACAACGCATCATGGACCTATAGGATGTTGAGGAATATATCAACAACCTATTTGTTATGCTTGTAGATCGATAGATAGACAAAAGCCTCAATAAAGACTGGACTCGAAAAAAATGAGACACAAAGAATAATGTATAACTTTTGATTGCGTGCACAAAAATAGCTGATTTTTTGACCAGGAATAGTACATTATGTGTAGCTAATACCATAAAAATTTCATCAAAATCGGTTAAGTTTAGACGGAGATATCGTCGAAACAAGAGACTTACCATTTGAGAATCTTGGGCCAAACAAACACTTTAAAAAATATCACATTTTTTACCTAAAACTGTAGAGCCAAAAATACTGAACCGATTTCAATGAAAAATTTTCTGTACAAAAAGTATGTATGTAGATGTATTGTGTCAAAATTTCATTCAATTTGATCTAACCTTTAAAAAGTTATAGCCATATATGTAGCACTACGTCACAATAAGCAGATGTGGTTTTTGGCATAGTGACATTCAAACTGCTCTAACTTTTAAAATGTTCAATCAAAATGGTTGAAATTTTCACTGAGAACAGATTAACACAACGATTTTACACTGTCAAAGTTTCAAAAAAATCGGGACAGTGTTGCCAATACTACAGTCAAAATAATGCACACCGATTTGAAAATGTTAAAAAATGCTCAAAATTTTAAAACCCCGTTTTTTTTTTGTTTGACTTGTAAAAAAAAGTACTGAACCGATTATAATGAAATTTTCACCACTTATTATGACTTACTTGAAAAACTAACAGTCAAATTTTCAGACGTTTTGATGAGCTAACAACCAAGTTATAGCCGAAACAATTTTTAAAATGGAAGCCCAAAATTTCCAAAATCACATTTTATTGTATCGACAATATTTGCGCCAATACTGAACCGATTTTGATGAAATTTTTAGGGCATCAACTACACATAACATGCTATTCCTGGTAAAAAAATCAGCTATTTTTGTGAACGCAATTAAAAGTTATACATTATTTTGAGTGTCTCATTTTTTTCGAGTCCAGTCTTTATTAGCGAGAATTCATGGAGGACCAGAAAGATAACAAAAAAAACCCATTGATTACGTATGTATATGTGCTGAAGCTTTCCTGGATTACCTCTGAGCCTTTTCATTCCTTGTGGGGTATCTAAGTCACTGCGACCTGTTGTTAGGTCTCTTGTTTCTTGTTAGGTACTCTTGTGTTATTTAGCTATATCAAGTTGACGTATTACCATTGGTGTTAATAATAATCAAACCTTGACTGTAAACCTGATCCCAACACGATGCAACAGTTCGAATGAATTGTACTACCGCATTGGGGTTTGTTCTCCATACATCAAGGGGTTCTATCAGCCTCCTTCGAAGAACCTAACCTCTGAGCCTTATGCCTTACCCAAACAAATCCGAATATCCTTTTGAACACTTCGTGACAGTCTCCTTGATCCTTCCCTTCGGCCGTCTAAACTGTTCTTAACACCCCAAAATATCCTCGGGTACCTTCCTTGAAACCAGTATGCACTCCCCTCCCTCAAACCCTTCAACTATCCCTTCCGGGAATTCCGTCTTAGTGAATTCTTTACAATTTCCTAGGCAGATTCCTAGCTAAACATCAGTTTGTTTAATGATTGAGGTTTTGATTGGCCTGTCTGACAACGAATGATACAATTTCCAATCCAGATTTCATTTTCAAAATTTTTCCAGAGATTCCATTTAGAAAATTTTCCTTGGATTTAAAAAAATCAAAGAATTTCTGCAGAAGTACCTTCAGCAATTCCACTAGAGTGACCCTTAGGAATTTCATTAAGAATTCTTCCGGAAAATTTTCCATGCTTCAGAAATTCTTCCATGGATTATTTCAGAAATTTCTCAAGGAATTCTGTCAGAAAGCCATCCACGGATTCCAGACATTACAGCCATTTTTTTAAGAAAAACAAAAGTTCAGAATTCTTTCAGATTTTTTTTTTCAGATTTTTATTCAAAAAAAAACTTCCGAAAATTCCTTCAGAATTTTTTTTTGGTGCATTATATTTCTTTATAAATTTTCCAAAGAATTGCTACAGAGAACCTTCAAAATTGTATCCATTGATTGCGTAGAAAGTTCAAAATTTGGGTCACACAAAAATTGTTCATTTTCAACCTTCTTCCTCCCTATGTCACACTTTTTGTATGGGACCTCTGAAACTTGTGTATGGGTTCTCACACCTTACTGAAGCCTCTCCTTCCGCAAAGCGTGACAATTTAGGAAAATTCCCCTTTATTAATAACTCCAGGAATTCCATTGATAAAGTAATCTAAGGATTATTTTAGGAATTCCTCCATCGGTTCCATTTTTCAGGTAGTGTTCAAAAAATGTCTGCATGGAATGTCTCCGGGAATTCCTCCCGAAGTTCTTTCATGATTATTTTTCTGAGTTTTCGCAGAGGAGCTTCAGGAGCTCCTCCACATATTCCTCCATGATTTCCATAGGAAATTCCTACAGGATCTCTTTCAAGGATAACTTCAAGAATTAATACTCAGAATCTATAACAAATTCAATAATTTCTTCATGAATATTTCCTAGAAACTTACACAGAAACTTCTTTGGAAATCTGATTTTTCTAGGAATCTTTACAGAGGTTTAACTGTTTCTCCAGATATTCTTTCAGGGATTAATTTACGTTCACGAATTTCTCCGGTAATTATTTTAGCTAATCCTACCTTAAATTTTGCTAACGGGTTTCTCCAGGATTATTTCTATATATTTATTTAAAAAAATTGAAATTCCACTACGAGTACCTCAAGGAGTTTTTCCAGAAATTTCTCCATGAATTTATTCAGCAACTACATCTAAAATTTCCTCAGGGATTTACCTGGGATTCTTGCAGATATGAGTCATGGTATGCTTTAGGAATATATCCAGTGATTTCCACAGGAATTAGATCGAGGGTTTGCTGCTCAAAAACTTTTCCATGGATTATTTTCAAACCAAAAATCTTCCGATTCCTTCTGAAATTCTTTCGGAGGTTCCTCCAGGAATCCCTCAGGTGTTACTGAAGAAATTTCTAGAATGGCTCGTTTTGGAATATCTCCCTCAGTCCTTTCAGAAATATTTTCTGAAATTGCTCCAGAGATTATTCCAGGATTTTTTTTCCTAATATTCTTCCATGGATTTTTACACAAGTACTTCAATGAAATAACATAAAAAATACTAGAATAGCTCTTCAAGGGTTACCTGAAGGCATTTATAAAGGAATCCCTGGAGAATTTCTGGGAGATTCCCGAACAAAATTCTCTGCAACAAATTCTGAAGTAATCATTGGAGAAGTTCCTGGAGGAATTCCTGGAAAATAACTGGAGGAACTCCTTGATATTGCTGAGGAGAAAATCTTAGAAGATATCTATGAAAAACTGATCAAGGAATTGAAGAAAAAAATCCTGGAGGAGTTTTTGAGAAAATCCCTGAAAGGATTTCCAAAGGCCACCTTGCTTTGAAGATTTTTTTCTAAGTTTAACCATCCTTCATCAATTCCTTCTGAAAAATTTTCAGGAATTCTTCCAGAAATATCTCTAGAGTCTCCTTCAGTAGTTTAATAATTCTTCAAGAATGTCAGCAAGGCATTTCCTCAAAAAAAAATCCATGGATATTTTTTTTTTTCAGAATTTTCAAAACAATTTCATCTTATACATTCTGAGATTCTTTCGAAGGTTCCTCCTGGAATCCCTTGGATAATTTCGTCAGAGATTACTGAAGAAATTTCTAGAAGGTTTCTTTTTGGAATTTCTCCTGCAGTCCCTTCAGAAATATATTCTGGTATTCCTTCAGTGATTCCTCTAGGAATTATTTCTAATATTCCTCCATGGATTTTTACAGAAGTTTTTTATGAAATCACATACAAAATCCTGGAATAATTCTTCAAGGATTGCATGAAGGAATTTATAAAGTGATCCCTGGAGATACCACTGGAGATTCCAAGAAGAAATTTTTTAACGTTTCTTGAAAGGATTCCTAAACAAAATTCCTTGAACCAAATTCTGAAATAATCGTTGAATTAGTTCCTGGAGGAATTCTTGGGAAATACCTGGAGGAACTTCTTGATATTTCTCAAGAGGAATTCCTCAAAGAATTATGAAAAACTATTAAAGGAATTGAAGGAAAAATTCCTGGAGGAGTTTCTGAAGGGATTTCCAAATCAACCACGGAGCGAATTCTGAAAGAATCCTTGAAAAAATATGCGGGAATCCGTGTAGAAATTGTACACAAAGGTAATGGAGGAACTCTTGAACAAATTTCCAAATTAATTTCTGAAGGGATTCCTGGAGGATGTTGAAAAGCAAACTCTGGAGATACTTCTGAAGGAATCTTAAAGGATTTTTAACAAAATGTTTTATAGGTATTAGTAGACAAAAATCTCGCAGAATAAATAGCACCAGAAATTTAAAAGAAATAAAAAAGAATTCTTAAAGGAACCATCAAACGAAATTTCCAAAATAATTGATTTTTTGAAGGAATGCCTGACAAACTGGATAATATTCTGCAGTGATTCGAAGTAGAATTTCTTGAGACATTCCAGAAAAAACACCAAGAAAAAAATCTCTAAATGGATTCCTGAAGGGTCTGCGGAAATTTTTCTGAAAGAATCCCTGAAAAAAGGTCTAATTTATTTTTAAGAAAAGTTCATAATGTAACCTGTGGAGTAAAAATCGGAGGATCTGGGAAACCTCCTAAGGGAGCTTCTAGAAGAATCTATTGAGAATTTTCTAGAAGAATTTTTGAAGAAATTTCTGAAGGAACCTATCGAAGGATTCCAGCAAAAAAATCAGAAACCATCTAAGCTAAAAAAGCTGAATTTCCGAAGGAATCGATAGAGAAATTTCGGTATGGATATACTGATGAACCTCCTGCGTCAATCTTTTGAAAAATTGCTGAAAAAATAAATGGATGAATCTTTTATTAAACTTGTGAAGGAGTCATTAGAGGACTTGCTGTAAAATCTGTTAAAGTGTATAGTTTGCAGAAAATGATTTTTTTTATGAACAGCTGGATGAATATCTGAAGAAACAGCTGCAAGAATTTCTTGTAGAATTTCTAGATGAATTCCTGGGAAGATAAAAAAATCCTTGAAGAATTTCTCAAGGAAGCAATTTTAGCTGAACTTATAAAAGAGTTCCTGCAATATTTCCAGAAAAGAACCGTAAAAAATGTTTCACCCTGGAGTTTCATAACGGTTTGTACAGTATTCTAAAAGAAATTATTGGATAAATTTCAGAATGAATTTTTAAGCAAACCCCAGGTCCTAGATTAATAAATTGAAGTTGTGTGAACCGCATGAAGAAGTTTGGAAACCCCTGTGCCTCACATGCGATCGATTTTCCTACATGGTAATAGGTCTTTCACGCAGTTGTATGTTCCGCACCCGCTACTTTCCAAAATGAGACTGCAATTCTCGTCGGTGCTTCTGCTTACCTACAGCCTTGACATCGCACTTCAAACTAACGCGCAAATAAGGCAAATTTCTACTTTGAAACAGGTCAAGTGGCACATACACAGTGGCTCTATTTCAACCAAGAATTAGACTCGCGCGAAAGTGTGAAACGGTCTTGACCCTGGGCCACGGCGCACGGTGCGTGCTCTTGTCGGAGAATTATCTGCTGGTGTCGAAAAATGATTGCACAGCGAGAGATCCATTAGCTTAATTATGGTGACCCCTCACCATCCGCAGAAATCGGAAAGCACGCTCACCTCACCGATTGTTGAATGTTTTTTTCTACCGAATTCACCATCAAATCCGGTGCATCCGTGTGAGAGGATCGTCGATTCGTGAAAGATGCTGCTGATCCGATCAACAGTAGGTAATTTGCAACGACAAGTGAAGGTCTCTCCTCTAGGTAATTAGCATCATTTCGGATCGAAGTGTGTTCAGAACATTCCCAACGGGGCCACGTCCGCCAAGAATCCCTTCTCGTACTTTCTTCCGGTCGGTGATGGTGGTGATGGTGGCACCATTTTGACGGTCATTTATTTCGACGACTGAGGCTGCCTGCCATTCATGATGAAACCCATTAGCCCAAATTTTGCCCATGAAAGCGCTGAAGCAGTTTTTTTTCGCGCTCCGCTGCTCAAGATGTGATTAAGGTGTGCAGTGGATGTTTTTATTTTCAGCTCATTCCGAGCTGCCCATAATGGACATTTGTGCTCTAGTTTTGCTGGCTAGTCGGTCACCCTTAGGTGGCCATTGCGTGTGGTACTTTGGTTTAGGTTTCGGGTTGTGTAATTTCGACGAGATGCATTGTTTGTGTGCTTTGGGTTTTGTAAATTGAAGTTGGATTTGGGGCTACAAATTGGGGCTACATTTTCACTGGCATCAACTCGTCGTCGTCGTTTGAAATGTGTTATGTTTCGAAAGTTCTGATGATGGTTAGCACAATTATAACAAATTGGAGCTGAATTGAATGGGCGCAGCTTAATTGATGAATGTTTACAATAGAGCTTGCTCAGCATAGCATATCAAAGCTACAGTATGCTTCGTAAGTGCTCAGGCAACAGTTCCAAGTCCAATAGATTTTGAAGTTCCTTTGCAAACCGGCATAAAACCCACATGACTAAATTTTGGTTTTATGGTATTTAGCTCTGCAAGTTAATAAGGGTATTAACAAACAGAATAAATAACTGCGAAAGCCATGTTCATTGAAATATTTTATGAAATTGCGAATGGAATAATCAAAGGTTGTCTTGGTGATCGCGACGCGTAATCAGGATAATTTTTAATCAACGGGTTTACGCTATTTCAACTATCCTCCTAATGTACACTAATGTTTTATTTTAAACCGATACTTTACAAGAAAAAAGTTAAGTTTTATAATGCTCTTTAAATAACTTTCGTAACCAACTTTATGAAATTGCTAAAAAATGAATAATTAAACTACAACCTTCTGACAACCGCTGTAAGAACGCTGTCTGACCAAGTGGAGGGTATTCAATAAGTCTTTCAAGGCAACCTTGAGAGCAACAAGTCCACAATAAAACCAACATGCTTTTATTTTTGCAATTCACTGCTAAAGTCAAAATTCCGGCGTTGTCATTCTAATGTAAGCTCCGCCAACCCATATTTTCCCCGATAGATTGAAAGCTTTTGGGTGAGATATTGGAAGTTTTCATTGGTTTGTTATTTTTTTTTTCAAGATTTTCTTTACGTTGACCAAAATCGGTGCCCTTTGCATCATGCTGACGTTGTACATTATTGGGTCAAAATGGCCCTAATGCAAAACGAGGGTTAAGGATCCCTGTTCTTTGGTTCAGAAAAGGCGTTCTGTTAACTTATAACTTGACCGAGGCAGATTTCTTGAGAGAACCAGGGTATTCCATAGACTACACACTTATATTTCGTGTAAAACTGCAACTTCAATTTAAATTGAATTATAATTATACTGAATCCCAGACCATTCCCTAACCAAAATCCCAACTTTCTTCGTGAGACACTGGCCTCTCGATGAATAAATGTTATCCCTTTCCTAATATCCCTTCCCATCCTCGTTACGAAGAATACACAACGCTATAGCCAGGTTAATTGAGGTAGGACAAATTGTGCTTCTTTCGCTCAGGAGCGCAATCAATGACGCTTAAACCTAGGCTTGTTAGCCAGGACACACGGTCTAAATATCAGTACTCTATCCCTGAAGCAAAAAGGCCCATGGAGTGACATAAAATCTCTTAGCTACGTCACTCCCAACGGTTGTGTTTAAAAATACTAAAACAGTCACACTCACACCAACACATCTAAATGATCTACACAATTGGCTTTTTAAGCGATGTTGAGATAATTCCATATTTTGAATCTGCTCGCCAAACTAAGCCGAAATCCAAATTTTCATGATTTTGGAGCCCGGGAACCTATTTAAAAATCAATTTGAAGTTTGTATGGGAGAAATTTGTCGAATCACCCCTCGTCGGATTTTGAACTGGACGGAGCTGTCAAGCAGTTGCCCAGCTGTCAAAAGGTGATTTGAATCAATCTTTTTGAAATTGATGTTAGGTGTCAAAAGAAAGTTCTAAAAATCTGAAAAAAATCATAGAGGCTTAGAAAAAGGTGCTCTTTCGTTTAAAAATATAAAATCATTGATTTTTTCTAAATTTAAAAACCCAATTACACTTACACAATCTCAATATTGTCGCATCACTTGCTTATAGTGAATACCAAATCAACCGATTCCAAATCCCATATCATCACATCCTTTCCTATCATCGTAACGAAGGAGATGGCCGGCAATGGAAGTTTTCATGTCTTATCTACTGTAACCTCCGATTGGATAACTGTTCTTTCCCAAAGTGCTATCCGTAAGTAATTGAAATAAAAATATTAAAGTTTCAAACATGACGACTTTCAGTATACAATCTACGAAATACGGCACCACCATTTAAAAAGGGCGTAACTGGAATTGAACGCAGCACCTTCTTCAAAGCTGTAGGATGCAGAGATGAGATTCCGTATTATTCTTTTTTACTATCGTAAAGAGGAGGATGCCGCATTCTAGTACAGGTGGTGAAATGAGATGGAGAAATAAATTACAAACTATGGCTTTAAAAGAATGACTTACTCTCAAAAGCTGTTACGCCATTTTTGAAATGTTGATGCCGGGACATTTAAAGGTGTCTAAAAAAAATATGTTGCTTGAAGTGATTACTTGAAAATCAGCTGAAGGATCATTCTCCTTTCAATAATCCTATAACATTCGTGTTTGCGTATTTGTCTGTCTTTGCGTGGTAATAAAAATTGTTATTAGTATAGAGTTTTAGACAAAACATTAATGATGATGATTAACCTGGGCTTGTTAAGGGAATATCTGTAAATAAAAAAAAATCGGGTTAAGTACGGTTCCTTTGAATTCCACTAAGAATTTGCATCCTTTGACAGATACGTATTTTGACCTCAACTGTAAGGTCGTCTTCAGTGTCTTGTACTTGAGTCGAGTCAAGTACAAGACACTGAAGACGACCTTACAGTTGAGGTCGAAATACGTATCTGTCAAAGGATGCAAATTCTTAGTGGAATTCAAAGGAACCGTACTTAACCCGATTTTCTTTTTATTTAAAACATTAATATTATTTATACCAACTAATCGACAATCAATTTTTACTGAAAAATTCACATTTTGCCCTAAATAACGATTTAATTCTGAATTCTACAAGAACTCTACAACGGATACAGAATATTTTTAGTTTGTTAAAATTCAAAAGAAGAAATAACAATGAAATTTTCATTTAGTCTCTGTGGACATTTAGGAATAAATTCCCTGTATCCGAAACATGGTCATTTTGGATATTTTCGGCAGCTTGATTTTCCTTGTCATGCCGGATTTTTTCGACTAAATTTGCAGAAACCACGTAACTCAATTCGACGAGGAAAGATTTCAGGCCAAATTTGATTTTAACTGATTTCTGAAATCTTTTAAAGATGATTGATGACTCTAGCCACACGACCACGAAGGCTCAACATGCCTTGACGAAGAAAGCAAAGGCTGGCGAATACAGCATAAGTTTCCATAATTTATGAACAGGTTCTACAAATATATTAATAAAGGCTTTTCTGAAGGTTATTTATGTTAGGAATTTCTTGCAAAACTTCTTAATCCGCATTTTTTTTTATCGCAATTCTTTTCCTTCAGAACTCCGCCAAAACTTTGAAGCGAAAATAACCATACCTACAGTAAGTAATACTGACTGTTTTTTAAGAAATTTCTCGAAATTCTGTGAGAATCTCCAATACGAGTCCAACAAGTATTAAAAAAAATCGTTGAAATGTTTTCTGGAGTTTTTTTTCTTTTGAAGCTGTCTGGAAAAGACCTTTCCTTATATTCTGTAAAGAATTTTCCCAAAGTAGGCTACTAATTCACACCGACATTACACGGAAGGTTATGTCTGCCGTTTTTCTGGAAATTTCTTCTTTGGCTTCCTTTTGCATTCGCAAAAATAGTTAAAAATATCTCTTGATTAGATCAACAAAAAATACTTTAGGAAAGTTTTTTTGGAAAATTCTGATGGAGTTCAGCGAAAGCAACTATCAACAATGCAATGGAGAGGATCCAGACTCCTCAGGTACGTGGAACGGCATTCGCGAAACGAACGGTTTGACGAGGAGTACGGAACGGTTTTGGAGAACGCAACCCCAGCTAGGGCTGTCGTGATGCAGAACGTGGAACGTTACTAGTAGGAACGGAAACAGCACATCTGCGTTCCCCTGGAGAAAAACACCGGGTGGAAGAAGAGAAGCATGAACAAAAGTAACATCGTCAAGACTCAAGAAGCACGAAAGCTCTAACCTTATCCCGGAAAGATCCCATACCGCGAGCCGAAATAGGTAGGGGTAAGGACAACAGCATCCCGACGGACCAACATGAGATGGTCGAAAGGTGAAAACAGCACTTCAACGAACACCTGAAGAACGTAGGCACAAGAGACCTAGGTAAAAAAGAAAATGCCAACGTCAGTGAAGCAGAAGGGGAATCTCATAGAGCTACCCACAAGATCAAAAATAACAAAGTAGCGATGGTATCGTCTAGAAACAGCTATCGGTTTTTGAACGAGAGACCTTCCGAGCGATCCCCTCTCAGAATAACGCCTACAAAGCGCTATTCCAGATCATCTTCAGTCGTCTATCACCTAAAGCAAATGAGTTTGTGGGAAGTTATCAAGCCAAATTCATCGACGGCTTGTCTACAATAGACGAGATATTCAATTGCCATGGATAATATCGACAGCTGGCGTACGATTTTTGGGAAATCCAGTCAATTTGTCTGCTTTGCGGCATCGTTATTACTAGAACTTTTGGAACGGTAGAAGAGGGCATAGAACATTCTCGACTCTCGAGGTTAAAAGGCAGCAGCTGCAAACCAATTTTTGTTGTGTACAATGTGACCCTGTCTCATGTTGTTTAAGATGTTAGACTTAATAAATGATTCACCAAATGTTCCAGATCCCGCACACAAACATCAAAGCACTGTTAAAAATGTTATGATTAGTAAGTTAGATAAACACGATCCCAAGCAAAGTTCGCGGACGAAAGAAAAACACTGAAACCACACAACGGGTGGAACTAAAAAAAAACGATGATCTATGTGTTGACTCTATTTTATTTTGGTCGTGCATATTTCACCCCGAACCACAGGTAGATTGGTTTATCGTGACAGAAAAAAAGTTTTCAAACCACACAAACTGATCGCGTCTTCTTCCTTCGCCTTCTACCCAGCAGAGGTGAGTGAGACATGATTCCGGCTAATGTGTGGCTAAAGGAAGATGCTAATTAGTTGCCTTTTAGAGCTGGGTTGCATTTCGGTTCATCTTTTTTTTTTGGCGGTGTGATTTATGGATGTTAAGTTTCTCCTAAGATGACCGGTATCGGAGCCAGCAGGGGACCATTTTCGAGCTATTGCGAAACACCGACGACTACGACGACGACGGTGCTGAATTTGATAAGCTGCCGCTAATGTGCGTTAGAATTGGATATGACATGTTCACGCCTCCTCCTTCTCCCGGGGGTCGGGAAACATGCTCCAGAGTGAAAGCTTGTACAACTAACTCATCGCAGAGAAGCAGGAGACCACGCAATTTCAATGCACACCAGCCACATTGCCAGTGGGCTGGTTGCGTTCGTTGTTGTGGTGGCCTGGCTGGCTGGCAGCTAGCTTTAGCTAACGAGAGCGTGTTTGATGCCAATACGGAGCACAAACAACTAGTCTGCCGCCACGCCGCCGCCGTCCCCGAGAGACAGAGGGGGAGGCGGAATAACCTACGCTAATTTACATAAGCGCGCACTTTTTCGCAAACCGTTTATGAGAGAAAAGTGCACGGGAAAATTGTGCAACCATTTTAGCTTAGCTTTGGAAAACGCCACCGCCTTCGCCTCGGTCGGTCGTCCGCGGTGCGGTGGTGGTAAACAAACAACAACTGACACATTGAGTCGTAATCGGGACTAATTTGAATGGGTATATTGAGGTTCGCCGATCTGGTAGTAAATTGTGCGATTAAAGCAGGATAATGCCTAGATATATGAGTGCGTATGTGACGTTTATTGAACTTACTTCCCGTTAGGTAAGCATAAGGTATGGCTGTGTGGTATACAGCCTGCATCTAATCGGAACATTAAAGGCTTGAAGCGAAAAATTATCGCGGCTTTGCCTAAGCTAACGTTCAGTATAATGAGAAAAGGTCTACTTGCTTGAAATCATGTTCACAAATAGTATGATATGAGAACTTTAACGGTTACTTATTGAAAGTTTTGTTTGATAGTTGATCATTTTCGCACAGAATCCTTGAAATAATTCCTAAATATATCTCGGGAGAAATTTCTAAAGAGAACTAGGGATAATCAACAAAGTCATCCCGGGAGAATCAATTAAGGCATCTTTGGAGAAATTCCTGAAGAAATTCCTAAAGAAATCCAGGAAAAAACAGCATCCTGAATGAATTTCTGATTCAATTTCGGGAATATTCCGTGATAAAATCTGAGAAGAAAAACTTAAAATAATCCCAGGAGGGATAAATAAAGGAATTCCGGATGGAATCCTTGAAAATAATGCTGAAGGAATCTCGGAAAGAACCCTGAAAGGAATCCCGGGGAAAAAAATAAAGAATCTCGGGAGGAATCTCTGATGGAACAATATCGCATAACTTTTCTACTCCGGATGGGATATTCTGGAAGGGGTGCTCAACTTTTTGAAGCGATTGATTGTTGTTGCAATATGTTGTGTGCATTCATACTAATGATATGTATTACCCAGACTCATTTTAATAAAAACAGCAATAAATAAAATTCCTGCTTCACAGGCTATTAGATTCTTTGGCAATCAAAAGCACTAGCAACTTAAGAAATGCCCGTGCATATCACCTTACAGTCAATCTAGTGAAAATTGCGACACATATCGCGCCATGAATTGAAACACTTCATCTCCCTAACCCTCAACCAACCAACCGACCGAGGACCACAACCATGGAGACGACGCGGTCCCAGCTCTTGTCTGATTGCTCGCTCGCCCGCTTCTTCTATACAGATGTCAACTTTTCAGCTCACACATAAGATCAGACTAGCGCTGCTGCTCAGTCAGATTGTCACTGAGCAAATTATGCAACGCGCGAGCGCGCAATCTTTTTTCTCAACCTGCCACATTAACAGAGGGGTATGGTATAATGTGCGCATACGCCACCTTTTTGCTTTCGCATATGCCTACACATTTCAATCAGACAGAAATGTCAGCAAGCAAGCAGCGTAGCATTCGTTATCCCACGATGAGACGGGGATCACGGGTGAGAAGGTGGCGCCTATGGGTTTGAGGCAGGTAAGGAACCCTTTATTGCCCATGTTATGGTTCAGTTCGTTCGATCGAGAATGATAATAAAAATTGAATTCAAATTAGACGTACTTTTCAGTGATTTTGCATAAACATTTACAAATTTCACACGCCAACTTTGTGAATCTACAATTAAAATCATTATCACTACGTGAGATAAAATTTATCATTACATTGATGTAATTTTTAACAATCAACATTGAGTACAGCACTACCACAGACAAACAGACGTAACATTGACAAAATTCCCATGGCCCATGGTTTTCACGATCACTGCAGTTATTACTTTCACAACCAGAGGCGCGCGCATCGTTTTTGTTCGTGTTTGACGTTTCACACTAGCGCCTGCTGTTGACGGTATTGCGAAGCTCAGTGCTTCGCGCAACATCGTCACCAGATGGTGCTTGTGTAACTGAGCGATGATTTTTTAAGGAATTTGTTCTAAGTGTTGCATCTGTTTAGGTATGGCATTGCCTTAACAACTCAAAAATGACCTTGAAACGGGTGGTTCGGCAAGAAGTGCCGAAAGGTAACGGACGATAAGGAAATTGTCAGAAGCCCGATGCTGTTGTCGGGGACCCGGCAGAACAAGGAGCGCTAAAGGGAAGCAAGAGTAGTCGAAATCGAAACCACTACAAAAAGAAAAAAGAGAATGAGGAAATTGTAGTTGCTAAGGCAAAACAGAGTTTGGAACAGACTGATATGCGGAGGTTTTACGAATCTGTCAATGATATGCAGATAAAAATAGCGCCTTCTCCCGTCATGTGCAACGACCGTGATGGAAACTTGGTGACAGACAAAACAATGGTGGCTCCAGATGGAGGAATTGTTGAACGGCGGGAATAAAAGAGCAATAAACAGAATTCAGTTCGACAACGACGGACAGGCTGTGAAACCTCCAACGCTAGACGAAATCAAGACAGTCATTAGAGAGCTGAAGAACAACAAGTCTGCTGTAATGAACGAGCTACTCTAGCAATACCACACCAGCAGCTGTATCAACTTGTACACCATATTGTATTAAAGACATAGGTAGAGGATGAACTGCCTGCTATTTGGATGAATGGTCTCATTTGACCCCTATACATCGACTCGAGTGCGCGAATTATAGAGGAATAACACTTCCCAATCCAACGTACAAAATTTTGTTCAGAATTTTGTTTAAAAGGCTGGGGCCGATCGAGGTGTCTTTCAGACGGACTTGGTGGTCTAGTGGCTACCGCTTCTAATTCGTATGCAGAAGGTCCTTGGTTCAATCCCCGTGGTCGTCGCTTTCTTCCTACTTTGTATCTTTCTTTATACTTTCTCCCTCCTGTCTTCATATACAGCTCATGTATGCTGTTCATGCTCATAGTCATCGATAGAACAGAAACGGAAAAAAAACTGTTTCCTTCCAACTTTCACAGCACTGTATCAATCTATCAGATTATGCCTACGAGTTCTGCAATCTAGCGAACTGTGCCGCATTATCTTCAGTGTAATAACACACACTAATCTTTCACCTCACGCCTGACCTGAAGAGCTTCTTGGAAATAATTTCCACTCAAAGACCTGCCAAAGTTCAAATTTCTAATTATTCCTAATACCCTAGAACGTCCAGTATCTAGTTTCCGTAGAAAGGCTTTTCAAAGGGTTTTAGGAGGGCTACAAAGGGATTTTTATTGAATTGAGGGGGGTGCATGGAGCTTTCAATGAAGTTTCTGAAGGTTTCAAAAGCATTCCAAGGCGGACCAAGACGTTTCAAGTGGTTAAAGAGGATTTTAGCTGGCTTCAAAGGAAGAGATTTTAAGAGGTTTTAGGAGGTGTTTCAAGGCATTCCGAGTGATGTAAGGGCATTTCAAATGAATTTGGAAGACGCTTAAGCGGTTTTTCAGAGGAGACATTGCAAAGCGTTGAAAAGAGTTTTCGGAAGATTCAGTAAACTTTCAAGCAGATTTAAGATCTGTTTCAGCGGGGTTCCGAAGCATTTCAAAAATTTTCAGGAAATTCCAAAGGAATTTCAAAGCGTTTCAAGGGATTTCAGATGCTTTCTGGGGCTTTCGTATCGTGTCTGAAAACTTATGAAAACCTGCGAAACCCTCTGAAGTTCTATGGAATACTCCCGAAACATCCCAGAAAATCCCGAACAAGAACTGGAGCCTCCCTGAATCCTTCTGAAACGTTTATAACACCCCCTGAAGCCCCATGAACCGCCCCTAAAACCCCATGAAATCCGCTGGAACGCATCTGCAATCCTCTGAAATCGCTTAGAGAGTCTCTGAAACTCCCTGAGAACCATATAACGTCCAAAACATGCTGCAGGAACCTGAACACTCTGTAACGCTTCCGAAAGCCATTTAAATTCCTTGCAAACCCATGCAACCTTATGGAAGCCCTGTGGAACACCCCTGGAACCCAACTGAAAGCCCTTGAAAACCTCTGGAACGTCCTTGACACTCCTGGAACGCCCTGAAACCCTTTTGTTCACCCTTGAAAACTCGTGGAATGCATTGAAATCCTCAGAAACACCCCTGAAACTCCCTATAACAACCCAGAAGATCCTTGAAAACTCCTGAAACAGAGTGTATACTCATAACTCAAAATAAAATTCCTTGAGTATACCAGATTTTTCCAGGGAATATTTGAAAATTTTTATTTCGAAAAATAACCCAAATTTTCTGAAAATAATATACTTTTCAAAAACTATAGAAGAACATCCCCAAAAATTAGGTAAACATTTTTCAAGATTTCTGAGAGTTCCTTCCTGGATTTCCGCGGAAGTTTTTCACGAGATATCTGTTGGAGTACCTCCCAATATTTGTTCCAGAGTTTTTCCGATATGCTTCCAGAGTTTGCCGCTTGATTCATCTTGAGGATTAATCCAAAATTATTTAAAATTCCTTCACGAATGTCACTTAGTGGTTTTCCTGGGTAACTTTTCAACAGTTTATCTCGGGATTTTTACCGATAGTTTTCCAATATTTCTCTTGAAGTTCTTCACGGAATTTCGCCCGTAACTGCTCCCAGGATTCCATGTGGTTTTCAAAGTTCCTCTTTGGATGTCCGCAATATTTCCTCTCGGGATTATTTTTAGTTCTTTTTTACAGGATGTCTTTTTTTTTTCTCAGGCTTCTTTCTGAAGTTCCAGTCAATATTTCTTCAATAAGACTTTTCGGAGAATAATTTCTTATACGGAATTTCGTAAGTTATCCAAGGAGACATTCTGAGGAAAACCCGTGAAAATATCCCTACAAGAGCTCTGGCAATTTCCGGTAAAGATTCCGGGAAGAGTTCTTGGAATAATGCAGAGAAAATCTGTATCTCAGAAAACCGGTACAACTACGAGGAACAGCCTGGCTCTGAAAGAAAACACGGGAAGAATTTAATAAGAAAAAAAAATCAGCAATAGCTCCTGTAGAAATCCCAGAAAGCACTCCGGAAAAAATATTAGGAAAAAGTCCAGGATAAATTTAGAAAAAAAAACTCTGAGAGACACACCGGCAGGAATCGTCTGAGAGAAGTTTCAGGAGAAACTTCGATAAAAATCTCGGATAAAACTTCAAGGACCGAAACGTCGGATGAAATAGAATCACCCCGCTTATAATTTTTCCGGACCGAAAAGCCAATTGTAGAGGGATAATTTTGCCAATCAGACGGTCGGTTTCACAATTAGCTCTTACAAGGGAAAAACGTTGGAAGATATCTTTGGAGGTACTCCTGCCGGAAATTCGTGGAATTCTCCTTAGAAAATTCTTGGAGGAACTCTAGCAGAACCCGACCAGAAAAATCTATCAAGTTTATAACACATTGTGTTATGATGTTATAAAAATTTTCGATAACTTATTATGTTATAAACTAGGTGCAGGATGATGTTAAAATAACTAAAATTGTAACAAAAAGTACACCGGTTTAATCAAAATAATAACCTATTTTGTTATGATCTGCTCAATATTATAACTAAAAACGATATAAGTTTAAGCTTCAAGAAAACTAGTTCCTGTCATATTTTGATACAATTGTACAAAATGATTTTCTGAATGTCAAGTAATTGAAACTAAAGTATTTCACGATGATTTATTAAACAACATTTATAACATAATATGATATAATTGAGATATAATATTTTTAAACTCCAAAGATATTAAAACTTGATTATATCACGATGAGTTATAAATATCAGGGTTTGTTATAATAATGTTATATTTTTGTTAGAATCTTCTAGTCGGGAAATCGCAGGAATAACTCCTGTAGCAACTCTGAGAGAAATTCTGGGACGATTTCTTGAGAATCGCGTAAAATCCCCAAGAGGAATCATGAGAGAAATTCTAGGGGAAGTTCCGCGACAACTTCTATGATTTATCCCGATGGAAATTTTTATAGATAAAATAGGATCAATTCTGGTAGAAATCCTACGAAATTGTCTTTGAGCAAAACGCAGGAGGAACTCCGGGAAAATTCCACGAGAGGCTTTGGGAGCAATACCGGTGAGAACTTCTGGGAAGAAATACTGTAGCATCCTCGTGCAAAACTTCAGAAGAAATCGGCCGGAATTCAGGAATCCTGGGAAAAAAATGTTGGAAGGATACCGGAAGTATACTTATCCGGGAAAAATTCAAGAAGAAATTCCAAAAAAATTGGCGTGAAAAATACAGAAGGAATTTTGTGAGAAATCCTGGGAGGCATTCCAGGAAGTATTTTTAAGGAAGTTTCAGAAAGAAACTCTGATGGAATTTCTGAAAAAATCATTGTAGCTGATTTTTTACACGGATATTCCAGGTTTATCCACGTCCACGTGCAATTTGCAGCATCTTATCGGAATCGTTGGCTTGTCGGAAATATCTGCTAGGTCTATGAGCTCTCCTTGTGTTTCACGATTATCCAGATTCCTTCTTGTTTCAAGTTGAGATTTGCGAATAAACATTCAGAGGAATTTTTAACATCTTCACGGAACCACAAGCTTCCAGTAAGAACCTGCAGCATTACGGGAAAAGATTTGTTTTGTCAGTTTGTTCTTACTACAAACATATAGTAAAACCTCATGTTCGAAAGAAGAAAATATTGCATACTCGAAAACTTTTTTATTCATACCAACAACTCAGTAACCTCTATGGACTCTTCTTTTGAGTACATCTGCAAGTAGTAAAGTGCACTACTTTTACGACTCAATGTTTTATTTTTATCAGAATAAAATTTCCCTGAGTACTGAAGATATTCCCTGAGTATTCCAGGTTTTTCCCTTTCAAATAAAATTCCCTGAGGATTCCCTGTTTTCCAATTTTTTCCCCGGTAATAGACACCCTATGAAACGCCTCTGAAATTCTCTAGAACACCCCTGGAATGCCCCTGACACCCCTTAGGGGCTGTCCATAAACCACGTGGTCATGGGGGGGTTCGGCCAATGACCATTTTGTATGGAAGAAAAAAAAATTTGTGTGGACTAATGACCACGCGGGGGGGGGTTGAGAAGTCCCAAAAAAATGACCACGTGGTTTATGGACAGCCCCTTAGAACACAACCACCTGTAACACGCTTGAAACCTCTGGAACGTGCCTGAACCTTTCCGAAACACCATGGAATCTGAACACCTTGTACACCTCTGAATTTCCTGGAACGCCCCTGCAATCACCGAAAGCGCCCGTGAAACACCCTGAAACTCCTAGAAACGCCTCTGAAGCTGCTGGATTATCCATGAAACACGCTTTCACATCCTTTGAGACTATCTGAACACTTCTGGAAATGGAAGGCCTGTGAAATCGAAAACAAACCTGGCAAATCATGCTCATAGTTTAAGTTATGCCAGTGTTCAACATTAACAATTGGATCTGGGATGCATAATTCTAATGTGGTGAAAAACAATAATTTATTTGATAAAATCGCGCTGAGAAGGTATTTTTAAACATTGCAAAAATGTAAAGAACATTCTCCCGGTTCTTGTAACTATGATGTGACTTTGACATTTGAGTATGCTAGCAAAGCTTATTTCGTAGCATCGAATTCTTAAATTTTAATTCAATAATTGTGCTATTGTGCACCGCCTCCGAACTTCCGGAAGCAACGGTGAGAAGAGGCTGGAAGAAGACCAGCAGTGGCTGCGAGTACGAATGCAAAATTGGAAGGTTTCGCGTGTACGGTTTAATGTGTACGTCGCAGTAAAAAATTGAATACTTTTCAATTTGACAAAATGTTGAATATTGGGGACGAATTAAAAAGTGTACTATGACCGGGGTAAGACAGTACATATTCAGATTCGAAAGTTTTTCAAAATGTCTTTATAACATCATTGTGGCTTGGGTACCTTCTCATTGCTCGATTATAGGTAATGAAAGCGGACTTTGTGGCCTGGACCCATAATCGCTTGTAATAGAATATTTGGTCGCGTAATATTACTAATGGCACTGTGACCCTAGTGCACTGGGCTTAATTGACTGCTTGATAAACGCAGGCACTACCACAAGATTAACAACCGTTTTGAGAATATGATTGTTATGCCACTTAAACTGATACTGGACCTGAGTGGGTCCAATTTCAATCTCCCACTCGCAAATGCTACAGTCACACATCATCTTCTAGACACGGTTTATTTTTGCACGATTGTGACAACGACAACGCGTTGCGACGACGATCATCTTCTTTGGTATTTATCTGTTCTGTACCCCAAAAGTCATCGTCCCAGCCCGGCCCGGGTCCAGCATCGATCCGAGAGCCGATGATGGGTGGTGGCGACGGCAACTGAGGCCACGCGGTGCGGGGAGGTATGCAATTTCTCATCGAACAAAAATGAAAAGAAGCGGGTTTTTATTTATTTGCTTCAACTTATCGCCGTAAAGTGAGTAAACCGGCTTCGGCGACAACGACGAACGACGACGACGACGGCCCATTTAGTGGCAACGAACAACTCTTCTGTCTTGGTTTGGCTGCGCCGCGTGGTCAAGTCGATCGACTTGCACTTCTGATGACACACTTTTCCAAGACATCTCGCTGTCGTATCTCGCCGTCGTCGTGTTCGTCCACCGGTGTAGTGATGGGCAGCCTTTTCCCTACACTAGCTAGCATGGATGCCGTGGTCGCAGTGCTGCCCCCAAAACAACCCATATAAGTTCAATGAATGAAAATGTGTTTATTGCCTTTCCTTGGCGCTTCTTGTTTGTATACACACACTTCCTGGATTGTGGGAGACTTTTTCGAACTTTTACTTTCACAGTTGTGGAGTCGGGTTGGGATACACCCAACCGGAGAATGCAATACGTTTGCGTTCAGTCTTCTTCATTGCTTCCGTAGCTATTCAGGAAGACCATGCCGAGGGTATCTGCTTTCGGTTCCTGATTTCTTTTCTGTAGATCAAACGAGAATTTTAAATGTTGAATGTTGAATCATATTGAATTTCGCTTCAGAAAGTGTGACCCAATATTCAATATACAAAGGATGAATTAATAATGTAGTATGGAACGAGCTCACCAATATATCTATATAAAAACCCTTTTTCTTTATGGCCTACGTTCCCACTGGGACTTGGCCTGCCTCGCTTCAACTGAGTGTTCTTTGACCACTTCCACAGTTATTAATTGAAGGACTTTCTTTGTCTGCCATTGCATGCATTTGTATATTGTGAGGCAAGTATGTACAATGATACACTATGCCTAGGGAATCGAGAAGAATTTCCCGACCGGAACGAAAATCGAACCCGTCGTCTCCGGATTGACGATCCATAGCTTTAACCACTAGGCTAACTGGAGACCCCTATTTAAAACCCCTAAAGAGACACGCTTACCTTGTAAAAAAGATAGGTTCAACTGTCGACGACAATAATAATATTTCAAAAACCCTGCCATCTTTCCAAATATGAGAATAGAAAACAGGAAAGCATCAAGATCAACGATGATCTGGTAATTTTACGCCATAACGTGCCATTTCAAGGTGATCTACCAGCGTTACAACCCACAAAAAAACAAGCATCAAACAGCGGTAAACGAACCAATTCGAAACTGTACACTATTCAATGGAACAGTCAGTCAACCGTAAGTGCATGCTGAGGTTCATACCAACCGGACGTGGAGGGCGTATTGCCGAAGCAGCAGCACAATACTGCTGTTATGTCCCGTATAAACGAGGGGCAGTAGAAGACCTTGCGATATTGCGCGAGATCGGCGACATTGAACGACCATCACCACACACAGCGAGAACTCGTGCCCAACAACGCCAACAACGGTGGAACTAATAACACGTTTGAATTGTTCTAGGTTTTCTACGATTTTTTTTTATCCCCGCCCTTGCGACCCCTGCCGGGGTCTACGGTCGCCGCCGTCATGCACCACAATCAGCTTGCCGTATAGAATGCGGCACAGCACGGCGTCGTCAAACGAAGGTTCTAAACCTATGCCTGCATAGTATGCAGGCACGCCACACACGGGTATTGGACAAATTGTACCACACGGTGCTCGATGCTACATTTTTGATGATATCGCATCGTCGACACACAGCAGCGCAGTCTGCTACTTATGGTCACGCGTTAGAAATAACGACTATGATGACGACCAGCAGCAGTAGCGGCGGCATAACGGGCATAACAATGGACAAAGCGAAATCAAGTGCAAGCGATTATCTCAAATACCTTCGTATAGACGTATAAGCAGGCATATAGGCGGATTGACACATAAGCATTGCATTGCGAAATTTCCATCCCTTCTAGAAGAATGTTTTTAAATTTATTAACAATTTTTGTCGTCCTTTTTTCTCAAGAACATATTTCTTCAACTTTGTTAAGACCCAAACGTTACTTATTATGGAACAAAAACGAGAGTTCCTAGACAACTTTTTAAGGGATTTAACCCTTTGAAGCCGGAATTTTTCCAAGCGTTGTTCTGGAGCTTTTTCTACGTTTTTCTGTAGTTTTGGTGTTCAATAGTATAAAAACGGTTGAATATTATGCGGAATATTTTTCCTGGACATCCTAGTTCATCCAAACTATTCTTGAGTTTAGATCCTTATGTCTATGGGTGTAACGGTAATATCTTTCATTATACAAAGCTACGATTTGTAATCTATCATGTCCAGTAAGTCTTCTGAAAATTAAATAGACAGTATCAGATCAGTCTGGGTATCCTAGGTCATCCAAACTGTTCTTGAGTTTAGATCCTAAAGTCTGCGGGTGTAGCGGTAACAGCTTTCATTATACAAAGCTGCGATTTGTAATCCATCATGTCCAGCAAGTCTTCTGAAAGGTAAATAAACAATATCAGATCAGTTGGGATATCCTAGGTCATCCAAACTGTCATTGAGTTTAGATCCTAAAGTCTATGGGTGTAACGGTAACTGTTTTCATTATACAAAGCTACGATTTGTAATCTATCATGACCAGTAAATCATCTGAGAGTTCAATAGACAATATCAGATCCGTCGGGGTATCCTAGGTCATCCAAACTGTCCTTGAGTTTAGATCCTTAAGTCTATGGGTGTAACGGTAACTTCTTTCATTACACAAAGCTACAATTTGCAATCTATTATGTCCAGTAAGTCTTCTGTATGTTCAATAGACAGTATCAGATCAGTCGGAATATCCTAGGTCATCCAAACTGTTCTTGAGTTTAGATGCTAAAGTCTGCGGGTGCAACGGTAACTTCTTTCTGTACACAAAGCTACGATTTGTAATCTATCATGTCCAGCAAGTCTTCTGAAAGGTAAATAGACAATATCAGATCAGCAGGAATATCCGAGATCATCCAAACTGTTCTTGCTTTTAGATCTCAAAGTCTGCGGGTGTAACGGTAACTTCTTTCATTATACAAAGCTACGATTTGTGATCTATCATATCCATTCAGTATTCTGAAGGTTCAGCGGTAATTTCTTTCTGGCTTGCAGTCTTATGTGTTGACTCACGAAACAATTATTTATGTGAGCCAACACATAAGACTGCAAGCCAGAAAGAAATTACCGCTGTAACTCTCTCAGCCAAAAACAATTCAAAACGAATTTAAAAGTTAAATAGACAGTATCAGATCAGTCGAGATATCCTAGGTCATCCAAACTGTTCTTGAGTTTAGATCCTAAAGTCTATGGGTGTAACGGTAACTGCTTTTATTACACAAAGCTGCGATTTGTAATCTATCATGTCCAGAAAATCTTCTGAAAGGTAAATAGACAGTATCAGATCAGTCGGGGTATCCTAGGTCATCCAAACTGATCTTGAGTTTAGATCCTAAAGTCTGCGGATGTAACGGTAACTTCTTTCATTATACAAAGCTGCGATTTGTAATCTATCATGTCCAGCAAGTATTCTTAAAGTTTAATAGACAGTATCAGATCAGTCGGGATATCCTAGTTCATCCAAACTATTCTTGAGTTTAGATCCTAAAGTCTACGGGTGTAACGATAACTTATTTCATTATACAAAGCTACAATTTGTAATCTATCATGTCCAGTAAGTCTTCTGAAAATTCAATAGACAATATCAGATCAGTCGGGGTATCCTAGGTCATCCAAACTGTTCTTCCCATGATCGCATAGTCGACGTAACCACCATTGCCAATGTCAGTATTCACTAGCTAATATCTATCACATGTTCACAATTGTTACCAGTTTTATTCAATAGAGCACAAGATCTAATCACTAGTTATATGTCAAAGTGAAAAAAAAAAATTCTCAAACTTCCCATTTATCATTGCTAAAATTTCAAAAGTGTGTTGAAAACTACAATGGCGCTTACGTCAACTATGCGAATATAGGTAGTGTTGTTGAGTTGAGATCCTGAAGTCTGTGGGTGTAACGGTAACTTCTTTCATTTTACAAAGCTACGATTTGTAATCTATCATGTCCAGTAAGTCTTCTGAAAGGAAATTGGACAATATCAGATCAGTCGAGATATCCTAGCTCATCCAAACTATACTTGAGTTTAGATCGTAAAGTCTACGGGTGTAACGCTAACTTCTTTCATTAAAAGCTACGGTTTGTAATCTATCATGTCCAGCAAGTCTTCTGAAAGTTGCAAAGGTTGTTTTTATCAACTAACCTTCATAACAGTAAGAAGCCCATAATATCCCAAAAATATATAACAACGCACATTATTTCTCTAACTGCTTTGGTAAGTACAGTGGATTATGTAACACCTGACCGTAGTGGCAAAAGCTATTATCACAAGTGTAGACCTGAAGCTATGGCCTCCGGAGTACTGATGTTGATCTGGAATATCTCAAAACGATCTTGAAATGACTCATCGACATGCCAGGGGGATTACAGATTATAGTCTAAAGTTCATTGTGAGAATTGCTACTGTTACTACCAAGAGCTAAACTTCAGGATAAATTGGACGACTCTCAATGTCCCAAAGGTTCATAATAATATATAGAAGACTTCAGGTTGGTCCAGTCACCGCTATTGATTATGAAACGTTACTCAGTATGTCAGATATAGCTGATGTTACGAGTGTAGACCTGAAGCTCTGAACTCATAGATAGTTTGGCTGACCTGGAAGGAACATTCCCATAGTGTCTCTAAATGATATTTAAGATTTCAAGAGCTTCACGGATCTCAGCAGATTATGCTATGCTATTATTGATGGTGAAAACAAATAAAGTTTTTCTGAAAGATTTGAAGGACTTCATTATAGAACAGTTTAGATGACCGTGATTGTCCCAAAGGTTTATTACAAAAAAGTAGACTTCAGATTGCTCCAGTAACTGCGGTTGATTATGCAGCGTTACTCAATATAACAGATATGGATACTGTTACGAGTTGCAAGTCCTGAATTCCAAGGTAGTTTGGCTTACCTGGAATATTCCTGAAGTGTCTCTAAATGACACTTGAGATTTCAAGAGCTTCGCAAATCCCAGCACGTTATGCAATATTATTATTTATGGCAAAACACATAAAGTTATTCTTGTAGATTTACAGGACTTAATTATAGAACAGTTTGGACGAACCTGAATGTCCCAAAGAATTATAACAAAAAATTAGACTTCAGATTGGTCCAGTATCCACGGATAAATGTGCAACGTTACGCAGTATAACAGATATGACTGTTGTTACGAGTGTAGACCTGAAGTCCTGAACTCCAATGTAGTTTGCTGAGCTGAAATATACCTGTAGTGTCTCTGAATGACATTTGAGATTTCAAGAGCTCCGTGGACCCCAGCAGATTATACAATACTATTATATATGGTGAAAACACATAAAGTTGTTCTTGTAGATTTGAAGGACTTCATTATAGAACAGTTTGGACGACCCTAGATGTCCCAAAGGTTTATAATAAGCTAGTAAACTCCAGATTGTTCCAGTAACTGCAGTTGATTATGCAGCGTTTTTCAATACAACAGATATGGATACTGTTACTATTGTAGACCTGAAGTCCTGGACTTCAAGGTAGTTTGGCTGACCTGAAATATCCCTATAGTGTCTATAAATGACATAGTAGATGTCAAGAGCTTCACATATCTCAGTAGGTTATGCAATGCTATTCATTGTGGCGAAAATACATAAAATTATTCTTGTAGGTTTGAAGGACTTCACTATAGGACAGTTTGGAACAACTAGAACATCCCAGAATATGAAATACCTTTTGATATTCCTGATAAAGGATAAATGGATAAATATACACCAAACTCACATCCAAATTCAGCTTTTAGAACAACTGGTATGTCAATTATTTCGTTTTCGCAATTTTCATGGTGTTCAGGATGTTCTAGGTTATCAATGAAGTCCCAAAAACAAATATCCCCATTTTTCCCTAATAGACTCAATTTGCAACAACTTTACCGAAGACAGTATTCTGATTTATCGAATGGGTGAATTTATACAGTCGTTTCTATGTTGGGGTCATATATGACCCCTCCGGCTCCAAAGGGTTAAAATAGATGAAATTGTGAAAAAATCGCGTTCTGGTTGGATTTGAACCTACGATTCCGTATTCGCCAGACCGGCGCTTTAACCAACTAAGCCACAGAACAGGCAACGATTCTGCGGAATAGAAAGCCAAACTGACTCCAAACTGAACACTGCTATTATCACAAATACGTAATGAAGATTGCTACAAATTATCCAAAAAGCAAATTGAATCATCAAGGAATCTGGATAATCGTGCTACAGGAACAAAGAGGGGGGCTCTTAGATCAAACGGATATTTTTGACAAGTTTCTTCTTTAGAGAACCTTCTTGGAATACGTTCCAAAATCTCTAACAAGGCACCTTTCGTATTTTCTATTTCTTCTTATCTCAGCTTGAAGTTTTTTTTAATTCTTAATCACTTAACCTAATTTTCATCTCTATTGTCCACTAGTGCACTACGTGAGCGATTTCATTTGACAGCTGCACTTACTAGTTGCCTTTCTGCTGCTTTCACTTTTTCTACTCTATACATGGTAGAATGATGAGCACAAGGATGACGGATGGCCGTTCTTCCTTTCCAGTCCGATTGGGGGTCCATTATGAGTAGCAGGTCACCGATATCCAGGTATCCGGGTCCGTTTGAGCCACGGGGCTCAGAAGAGCGTCAGTTTCAGCCGCTCTCGGGGGAAAAGCAACTGACGAAAAATTGCAAGTGCCGGGGCTGGGAATCAAACCCATGACCATCCGCATATGAAGCGAACGTGTGACCAACTACGCCACGGGCCTCGACATTAAAACTTAAAGTTATGGTGCAAGATCATGAAGCTAGAGCCCGAATTCCGGACCGCTTAAATCCATACTCGATCGGACTAAAACTAAACTAAAACAAAAATAATACTTTTTTAAGTTCAGCAAAACCGTTTTGACCAGAAAACTATAAAGATTGAATCCTTGAAAAAGCCCCCAACGGACCGAAACGTCGGGAATTATAAAAATAATCGCTGATAGGAGGACTGGTAGAAAACGAGAGGATTAAAATGATGTCAAGTCAATCGGTCGAAGGTCAGTAGGCCGAATGGTCATTGGGTCTTCTTCTTGACGTAACTTCTTCCCCACTGGGGCAAAGCCTGCTTCTCAGCATAGTGTTCTATGAGCACTTCCACAATTATTAACTGAGAGCTTCCTTCAATAACCATTAGCTTGTGTAGATCGTATTGCAAACACGAAGATCAAAGAAAGTCTAAGAAATTTGCATTATGCTCAGCATGGTTATGCAAAATACGTAAAACTTATTGGTATTTGAAAATTATGGTTTTCCTGCTGATATTCAAACCATAAAATTTTCCTTCTTTTAAACATAAGCTATTTTTACGGTTGTTTTTAACTTTTTTGACAATAAGTGCCAAAAACTATTTTAACAATTAAACTAGTTAAAATAATTTTTGTCACTTATTGTCGAAAAAAATAAAAACAACCGTAAAACAGTAGTTCCTTTTCCAGCTTGAAAACTGCTGATTTTTTATTCGTACTGATAACTATTCGGCCTAATGACCATTCGGTTTAATGACCTTCGACCGAATGGCTTTCGGCCTAATGACCCAGCATAGATTAAAATATTTATCTTCGTAAACAAGTTTACGAAAATGGCAAAAGGTTAATGCGACCATGATACCAAATTGCAAATTGCAAAAATGATCATATGTTCCATAAAAATGTACAATGTTGCCCATTAACAATTGAAAACGTTCCATACTTTACAGAAAATGTACAGGAAAACATAAAACAACCTAAAAACATTTAGGCGCGATTTTGTTTTTTTTTTTATGAAGCGTTTTGGTTTTTTCTATTCAGTAATATGGATACAGTATTTTTATGGAGCTTACTAGAATTTTTTTTTTGGACGAAATTTTACATGTAATGGGAAAATTTGTTGTTTTACCGGTACATTGCCAGCACAAGTATGGAACGTTTTCAATTCTTTCTGGGTAGCATTGCAAATTTTTTGGAACATAAGTTCATTTTTTATGAAACGCTTTTTTGATTTTCTATGGAGCGTTACAAGCTATTTATGGGTGAAATAAATAGGCTGCTGGTAAAATCCATCCATAAAGTCCTTGCTGAGGTTTCTATCCTTCTGAAATTCCTGAATTTTCCCCAGCATTCTTGAATTTATACCGGTGGCTCTTACAGATTCCTACCGGCATTTTTGCAAGATTCGAACAATTCCTCCTTGAGAAACTTCCAGCATTCCTTATACCTACTGATAGCTCCTACTGTCTCTCCCGAGGATCCTGCAGAATTTCTCCCAAAGTTTCTCTCGAATTTGCATCTAGAGCCCCTCGCGGTCCTAAAGTTCCTCCTCTTTTTAACCAATGAAATCGTGGTACTTTTTACAGGAGTTTCTCTCAGCATACATATTTCTCAGATGTTGTCCCGGAATTTCTTTTCTCTTTTATTATTATTCAGGATTCATTTCGATTTTCTCTGATTTCCCGCAATTTTTCCGGTGTTCCTCTCGGGATTTCTTTAGGCTCTTGCTCGAATTTCTTCCAGAGTTCCTACAGGAGTTATTCCTGGGGTTAAGAGTTCTTCCAAGGATATCTACAGGAGTTGTGCACGATTTTTTTTTTCAGGAACACATCTCGGAATTTCTTCCACAGGTTCTTCTTGCATAGCTCCCACAGTCCCCAATGGGATTTCTTCCAAATTTTTCAGGAGCTTTCTTCTAGAAACTAGAAGCATTTCCTCACTTTTTGGTTTTTGATTTTTTATTAAATAACGAAGCAATATTTTCAAAATTTGTTTTCGTACACATGTAGCGTATGGATCAAGGTATCTCTTGAATTTTTTTCCTAGTGGAAAATGTTTTTCGTTTTTGCAAAAACCATTTTTTTTTAAAACAGTCAATTCTGACTATACATGTCAATAGTTGCTCTTCCGTGATTGATCTGAACTGGTACCAGTTGCACTGTGATCCAACTGAATAAGGGGCTGGGACATTCCACTTATTCTCAAAGTGCAGTTTTAGCAGCTCATGCATATTTGATCAATAACGGCGCCGGCCAAGTCCTTATAGTCAGCTGGGAAGGGAAAGGAATGTTAGAGTGTACTGGTTGTTGCTACTAGAGACCGAGAGCACTCTGCGTCCCACAACCCGCACGGACTGGGGTATTTGTTAGACGGAAAGGATGGGAGATCTGGGAGTCACCGTTGGGTCGGTGATGCGATCCATGGATAGGGTTATTTATAGTGTTCGTGATAGATTGTGTGGTGAATAAGGTGAATAAGGTCAAGCGGCACAGCACGCTTTGGTTGCATAACTTATAGGCGTTATATATACACTGTGCTGTGAGTGGAAGTTGGAAGGGAGGGAAACGACTTTTTTCAATTCGTTTCTGGTTCTAGCGATGGCTATGAACATATGAATATACATGAGTTGTATATGTAGAGAAGAGAGAGTGAGAGAAAGTGGATAGAAAGATACAAAGTAGGATGAAAAGGACGGGCCAGGGATTGAACCCATGACCTTCTGCATACGAATCAGAAGCGGTAGCCACTAGACCACCAAGCCCGTGCTAATGTTTTTCGTTTTTGCAAAAACCATTTTTGAACAAAATTTCACAAAAATGGTTTCCACAAAAATGGTGAACATTTTCCACCACAAAAAAAAAACAGAAGATACCTTGATCCATACTCTACATGTGTACGAAAACCGATTTTGAAAATATTGCTTCGTTATTTAATACAAAATCAAAAACCAAAAAAAATGAGGAAATGCTTCCAGTTTCGCCTTAAGTTTCAGCAGTAGAATCTACAGGATACATTTTAGGAAGTCTTGTTGAATTACTAACGCGGGGGTAACCGAGAAGTTTAAAGAAATTCCCGGATAAATATCGGAAAAATATCGGAAGGAGTCCAATCTTGTGAAATCTTGTGAGAAACACCGGGAAAACCTCTTGGAGATATCTCTATAGAAACTTCGGAAGAAATCCCGGAAAAACTAGGACATTTTACAAAAAAACATCCAGGGAGTAATCCACGAAAGGAATTATTAGGGAAATTTCAGAAGAAATTTCAAAAACTTTCAAGATAAACCCCGAGATGAATTTCAACATTAATCCCTAAAAATTCTCTGAAAACAAACCCTGGAAGGGCATCTGCAGAAATCTCGCAAAAATTCTGAAATGAGCTCTTGAAAAACCATTCTGGAAAAAAACTAAGAGAAATTATCTTGAAAAAGCTTTGGATAAATTTGGGAAAGATCTCCATAAGGAAATCAGTAAGAAACTCTGTAAGCATGTTGGGAAAGTCTCTAGAAGAAACCCCGGGAGGTACTTCTGTAGAGAAACCGTGGAACGAACTCTGGTAAAAATCCCAGGAAAAACACTTAGTTATCCTCGAAGAAACTTTGAGAGCAAATCTGAAAAAAAAACCTCTAGATGGAATCTTTTCTCCCAAGAATTAAGAAAAAAAAACCTCGGAAAACGTCCAGGAAAAATCTTTGAAAGTTTCAAGGAAGAACTCCGAGATAAATCCCGGAAGAAAAATTGATAAACTACGATACAAATCCAAGAAGAAATTCCGGAAGAAAATCAAGAAAGAATCCGGTATAGCATTTCGGGAGAAAGCCTCAGAGAAATGGAGGAACAATTTCTGGATAGATTTCCAAGTAAAGTCATAAACAAATCTTAGGAATACTTCCTAAGCCCTGGAAGATTGCTTGGGATAGGTTTTTTTTTTGGAGTTTACTGAATCAGGATCATCGGTACCACCCATATTGATTCGATTTTTTTTATGTTCGCTATATTTTCCAGTTTTCGGTAGAATTTTCATCGGAATCGCAACACTACTGCACCACCATTAACAACCTTCGGGGCTGACTACTTAAACATTGTAGTAAATACTACTTTTGATTATGTCATTATTATTATATTTATTTATATAATATTTATTCTTCTGGATTCTACATTTTATTTATTCTTCTGAATTTTCTTTATTAGCTTATGTTTCGGGAAGCCATCTAGGAATATATTTTTTTCATTTTTGAAAGAACTTTATCAAGAAAAATTCGTATTCAAGCATGTTAGTGACAATTACTGCAAACTTTTAAGTGCTTTTTTATAGTGTGTTCAAAAATTTGAAAGGCAAAAAATTGTAAATTTTTGATTGAATTCTTGATTTTATTTCTGAAGCCAGATTTGAAAAATGGGCAGTGTAATGTTCATGTAGATTTTCCTAGAAGAAGTTTTCACCGTAACTGTAGGAGTTTCTCTTGTAAGTTTAAAAAAAAAATATCATCAAAATCTTTAAGATATTCGTCTAGAGCTCCGCCATATTCGTACACAATATTCATCAAAAACCTCAATCGAACTCTACCACAAATTTCTTCAAGGACTTCTAAAAAGTTTCCTGAAACTCCACACGAAATCGGTAGGAAATTCGTATACGAAATTACGGGACTTATTTTGTTTGATTTTTAAGAAATCCAGTTATAGGTTTAATTCTTTTACAAATGCCTCCATGGAATTGACAATCTTCTGCTCAGGTAGTAATAAAAGCATATTGTTATGTTCCTTCATATTTATCGTCCCTTTTATGTTTATAAACCTGACTACGCTTTTAGACAATCAGCCGTACATCCAACAAAAAACCCCACTAAATAATTTATGATGGCAAAACTTCAACACAGGTATGTATGTCGAAATTATGCCATATTCAGAAAAAATACACACATAGAAAACCAACGTCCATAGAAATACCCATCAACTTACCGTTCTTCGGCATCCTTGACGCTATCCCAGGAATCCCCCACACCGGACGAGGCATCGTCCAGCTTCTCCTCGTCCTCCATGCCGGAATCCTCCAGGCTGATCTGGCAGCTGGAAAGCACAACCTCTTTGCCGTTATCGCCCACCTCAATCCAATCGGCCGTACGGATCCTGCTCGCCGCTGCCGGCCGGCTGCTGGTTCCACTCGGCGAAACATCCGCCGATGAGCGCGTCTCCGGGGGGCATCGCTGTCGCCTGGAGGCAGCTCCGGCATTAACGCCACCTTCCTCCAGCAAGCCAGAGTGCTGCTGCCTCATTGCCGTCAGCTCGGAAATGAGCAACTCATGAAAGGCCACTTTCTTCTCGCTCAGCTTGGTGTCGATCGTTTTCGGGTCGATCGACGGGGGATTGATCAATTTGGTAGATGCGTTGCGATCGTTTGTGGGTGAGATATGCTCGCCACCTTCGGGCTCCGGGCGGTACGGGAGTCGAATGGACGATGTTCTTATCACATGTTTGATGGGGTCCGGCGAGGACGGATTGGTAAGGAGAGTATCGTTCCGGGCTTCGATGATCGTGGATGTTCCGTTGGTTACAACGGTCGTGGTGGAACAGAGCTCATCCGGGCTTAATCCGATGATAATCTCGGTCATGTGAGCTTGTCGATTTCCAAGGTTTTTCATATTATTCTCCCGTTCGAGCGAATTGCTGCTGGCAATGCTATTGGTATCGATCGAATTTTGCTCGGTGCCACTGTCATGCTCCGAGGACGTTGAGTTGATCACAATCACATCGGGCGAATTACGCCTAATGTCCGAGGCATCATCAAATGCGTCCAGATGCTGATGGTTGTAGGAATTTTTCAGCTGTTTTTGGCTCGTAATGGAGTCCTCTTCAACGGCAAAATTACGATGATTGCACTCATTACGACCGATGGATTCTGGCTTTTGAAGTGTTGACATTGGCGAAGACGATGCCGAAGTCGAGGCTGACGAGGAAGAATTTACTTCAATTATACTACACGTTGATGTGTACATTAGTTTGCCGTTTACTAGGTTGGAATTGGTGTTATTATTGCGGTGATTAACGCCATTCTCAACCGGTAGAATGGGACGCGGTACGTAGAGTCCGTTAGAATCGCTAAGGTAGACTTCGGTCTTCTGAGGTGAATAGTCCGTGCAGTTCTTGGAGTCTCCGTTTGCGGCGAAATTTCCGTTAGTGCTGCTCTGTTGCGGTTTCTTGGGTTGATCGAATCCCGGCGATTTGTAAACCACAGTACGTCCTGGATGTGGTGGCTTCAGCGTGTGAACTCCAACCGGGCTGGGAGAGTTCTCACGGTGTCTGGCCAGTGCATTGGCCACGGCTGCAGCGCTAGGTCTGGGAGGGACTGGCGGCCCCGGTTTTCTTGTCGTCAACATCGCGTAACACTCATTCACTATCTTGCCCAAACAAACAATTCATATCTTTCCAACAGCTCAATTGCCGCGAAACACGAAAGCACTTGAATAACTCGATGGCGTTGTCGCACCCGCCAGCAAGCAAACGTGCGATATCACTCTTAATTATACACCAGCACACCGGAGTGCTCTGTACCGCAGAACAAAAATGCTGAATCCCTACAGATTCACTCAAGCGAACAGGGAAATTCCATTTCAGTTATTGAAGGCGTATCATAAACACACAAACACCAGCCCGGACAGAGAGCAGCGCAAGATCAACCGCACAACGTGACAAAGCCGATAATTATTTATCTCGAATCGACCTTCCTTGAGGTAGTGGGCCGTGAATCACCGCTGACTGTCGTAAGCACTGCGCAGCGAAGTTCCAGCTGACTGCACGTTCACAACGGTCACTCAACGAGACCTACTTTTCTCACTTTCAACTGCGCCTAAACCTAAGCGAGCGCACACTCCAAAGCCTTCTACCGAGAGGGGTACGTTTCTTCTCCTATTTCTTCAACACTCGACACCTTCGACAAGATGATGATGATACTTTAGCTCAAATTTATTGTTGGGCGACTTAATTCACACTCCATCGATTCACATGCAGCAGCTTCAGCACTGAAGGGTACACAATTCATCCAAAATCGTTAAACACCCTCTCAAAAGCCTTAATGCGTTTCGAGACACTACGTTTATTCTTCAATTCAGCAAAGGGACCAATTGCATACAGTAGTGCAGCAATGCGCACCTAACGAGATGCTTTTAGCGCGGTGATGATTCCCCAACCAAACGGCGCGAAATGGCTTAAAATCGCCCTTCGATCATGGAGCATAGCACAGGCCCCCAAAAACTTAAAATGAAAACACATGCGAAAAGGCTCTCCGAACGAAACTTGTTTCAACACATTTCTGCACTGCGACGGTGGCGGCAGCGGCGGATTCCGTCTAGCGCCAGATTCGCGCAAACCACTTTTCCTTAAGCGCCTCAACGAACAAAAAAAAATAAAGGGAACGTAAGCAACAAACGCGTCGCGCGCGCGATCAAAACCCGTCCGATTCGATATCCCAACGCGAACTGAAAGCCCGAGCTCACCGCTGCCAGCGCTGAAGGTGTTCTAGTGGACGGTTCGCAGTAGGTACCAACACCAACATCGTTCTCCGTCCGATTCGTACTCGGTTAAGCCGCTCTGGTAGATGTGCGGTGGCAACCGAACTATAAGCGGCTTAAGTAGGGATGTTCAAGTTAAGGGGAGCCTTACTCGTTCACCACAATGAAATTTTCGGCCCGAGAGGATATTTTGTGCGGCTCGCGGCACAAATGAAGAAAAACAATAGAATTTGGTTTATAAATGTTTCAGCATTTGTTTTAATTTACAGATTTTGAAGAAACATCTGACTATGTTCACATCAAAGTTTAGTAAACTTTTGAGAACTTTTGAAACTTTCTAAAATAAAGGAATAAAAACATTTCAACAAACATCGAGTAAGTTTAGAAATAAAAAACAACAGTTCCACCAGAATTGTCAGTCATTCATAAATTTTATTTTAGATTCAAGAATGGAAAACCCAAAGATCCCCTCAATGCGATGATTGAAGAAGCTACCGTCGCCCGTCAGAAAGTAGCGCGTTTGGTGGGAGAAGACTGTCTGGAAAGGAAATTGCACGTACCCAACCCAAAGGTAGCGTCCCTCTACTGTTTGCCGAAGATTCACAAGAATCCAGTAGGAATGCGGCCAATTTCTTCCAACGTCTCGACTCCTACCGAGAAGATGGCTGCTTGGCTAGTTCATGAACTGAGAAAATATCCTGTAACCCATGGGAGAAGCGTCCGTAATTCGGTTGAATTGGTGGAGCACCTGAAAGATATCGAACTTCGGCGAGGGGAAGTACTCGTATCGTTTGATGTAACTGCGCTGTTCCCTAATGTACCAGTAAATGACGCCTTGAATAGCCTGCAAAGGCATTTAGAACGATGTCGAGTGCCCCAAAACCAAATTGAGGCTTATCTTTTGGTGGCAGAAGTTTGTATGAACCAGAACTATTTCTCATTTAGAGGGAAGTTCTACAAGCAGACTTTCGGCCTCAGCATGGGGAGCAAACTCTCTCCACTCCTGGCGAACCTCTTTTTGAGTGACTTCGAAGATGGATTAGAGAAAGAAAGGTGTTTTCCTCGAGTCTGGAGACGCTATGTTGACGATGTCTTCGCAGTAGTCAAAGAGCGGTATTTGTCGCAGACGCTTGAACTACTGAATTCACGACATAGAACCATCAAGTTTACGGTAGAGCAAGAAGCAGAGGGTAAACTGCCCTTCCTTGACTTGATGATCTCGAGGAGGGAAGATAATAAACTGAAGTTTGGAATATATCGAAAACCAACCTCCACGGATCGGTATATAACATCAGACTCCAATCACTTCGGAGCCCAGCAAAAAGCAGCTTTCCACTCCATGGCCCATCGTCTCTACAACATTCCCATGGAAAGAGATGATTTTGTCGAGGAGAGGAACAGGATCCACAAAGCTGCTGAGTTGAATGGGTACGAAAGAGAGTTTGTGGACAAAATTTTAAGAAAGCACGAGAGGCAGAAACACAGGAGTAATGCTACGACACTGCGGCCAGAAAAGACGGATGTGAAAAGGATTAGCCTTCCCTTTTACCCAAAGCTGACCAACCCAATCCAAAGGGCCCTCAACCATCACGGATTTCAGGTGGTATACAAGAGTAGCAACACCTTGAAGGATGCGTTGTGCAATCTGAAAGACAGAGTCCCAGCCGACGAAAAATCCGGAGTTTACCAGATACCGTGCCAAAACTGCCCAGCGGTATACATTGGGCAAACACGCCGTAAGTTTAAAACTCGTCTACGCGAACACAAGAACGCGGTGGAACATGGAAGGACTTGTGATTCGAGTGTGGCAATGCACGCCACGACGCTGGGACATACTGTAGATTGGGAGCAAGCGAAACTGCTTAAAAATGTCCGAAAAGTTACACAACTGAACGCATGGGAATCCATGTATATAGCTACTGCCGACCGCCCATTAATGAATGAAGACGATGCCCCAATTTCGTCCTCCCTTTTCCACTTGACCAAGCTGAGAATTCAGTAAAATACAAGCTTCACGACGAATACTGCATACAGTAGGATTGTAGTATTAGTTTTCTACGTAGTCAGTCGGACATCGTCCTGTCGATGGGCAACAACGAGCCCGAAACCGGTCGACTCAAAAAGGTAATTTTATCTCGTTTTTAACGTTGTAAGAATAATAAGTGTTGTGTTCCGTCTCGCGTCGCGTCTTATTAGTGTTGTCGAGGTTCTTACGTTAGCGCAAATCCCAAGAATTGAAGTGAAACCATTTACTTGACCAAAAAAGCTGACTTTATTTTTATTTTTAAAAAAGTGTGTTATCATCAAATTTCTATCTTTGGCCCGAAAATTAGTATGGAGTGTCACCTGTGGCTCGCGGCCGTAAAAGGTTGAGCAGACCTGTTTTAAAAGAATTGCACTCTTTTTTACATTTTTTCCCAGAAAACAACAATTCAATACCTTTCAAGCGATTAAAAAAATCGGCCAACTGGTAATAATTTTTTGTGAAAAATTTTAATATCACTATTAAAATTATTAAATTTTAAATATTTTCTTCAATCTTTATTTTTTTAGACCACCCTATCCAGCAAATGGTCACCCAAATAACAAAACAAAAAAAAGTGTAATTATTTTCCCAAAAAAAAAACAACATCCTAATGATGGCAAAATCAAAAATGCAGGTCCAATTATTTCCGATGGACTACAAATAGACCAACGATCACGACATTCGGAGATCCACAATATCGATGCATAAAAGTATACATTGCATTGCAAATTTAGGTAAACCCTGATATTTTTTGGATCCATAGTTATATAAGGAATCAAAATATAACCAAATTTACAAAAGTGTCTAATATGTCGAATATATTTCAAAATAAAATAAAACCTACATCTCTGATACGGATAATTTTCGGAAAATATAAAAATAATTTGCTTTCCAGGCCATAAAAGCATTCAAAAAGCAATATATTTGCATAAACTCACTTACACCTTTTTTTCCAGTAAATTAAAATTCAATCAATACAAAAAATAAAATAAAATCGTTAAAAAGTTATAATTTTGAACAAAAAGTTTTGAAAATTCTTGATTCTATGAACCACCCAATCCTGAAAGTGGTCACACTAAAAAAAATACGATTCTTATTATTTTTAATAAGCTACATACCCACCAAGTATCACTACATTTGGGGATTCATTATCTCGATTTTTTATAGAATGACTGTATACTAAAACTTCCTCAATGCCTAAACTTTCGTAGTATAGAAATGAACTTGTACCGGCTTTTCGAACCCTCTAGGCAGAATACCCTCTTAGAATGAATGTAATCAGTATTGTACCTTTTATTTGCTTATCTTTTGACAGATAAGCGTAATTCGACTTCCACTTGTAATCTTCCTCAGTGTCAGTTATCCATAGCATAAAAAGATTAAATAAATTTGTAATATCTTCTGGAGATATTACTAGAAGAATCTTAGGTTGAACTACTGTCGAAAAAAAAAGCAGGGCTCAAAAGAATTTATGATGGAATAAATAGATAAACAATGATGCAATTTCCAGCAAAAACCTTATAAAATTATTTCTACATACACAAGGAATGTTAATAAAAAAAATGAATTTAAAGAATGTTTATGAAAAAACTGAATTTAGGGCGACTTTTGACCAGAATTCTTTGTGAAATCTTCGTCAAAAATCTTGGGAAAATTACGAAATTTGTGATCTTTAATTGAATTTATTTTTTTTTATAAGACTTGTTGCTTTTGGAAATATTTTTCATAATTCAAACAAAAAATAAATTCTTATTTTGTATTCATGAATATTTATGGAAAAGAAGTTTTTGATGTTTTAAAGAGAGTTTTTGAATGCCTTACATATTTTTTGTTTTCTTTTAGAACTTTATTTCGAAGATGTATGGGTCATGCCATATGAAGTGACCGAGAAAATGTGAAAAGTTGCAATCGACCATCACGGATTTGAACCAAATTTGGTTGAAACATTTGTTTAGATGGAAAAAGAAAAAATCCAAATTTTGGTGCCGATCGGATCACCCCTCGGCCCGTGGCAGCACCCCTCGATTTGGCCGATATGAAAATTATCCTCTTTCGTTTATTTTTATCATTGAAACGATTGCACATACACATTTTCGGCCTTCAGCTTTTTTAAAGGAAATCGTTCAGGGAATCCAGAATAAATATTATTTTTTTGATACAGTGTTGCCAGATATCATATTTTTCAATTTTAAAACTAAAAATTGATTTTTCTCAAAAAACGTATATTTTGATTTTAAAAATTTTGATTCCATCGTGTTTATCAGACGTTTTTCGATCGAAAAAGCTCAACTCCCCAAGATAATTTGCGTTGTTCCTTAGATATAGCGTTATTAAGAAAAAATATTCATTTTTTTTTCATATTAAGTATCAGATAAAATCAGGTGCAGTTTATAAATTTCGCAAAAAAATTGTTCGTTGCCATATAAAGACGTTTTGTGTTGATTTGAACAATATCAAGTATAATCAGGATTAAAAAATGTGACAGTGTTGCCAGTTCATCAATTATGAGTCTATCGTAATGGACTAGCATAACCTGTTGAACTAAAAAAAATGTATCTATTGAGATAATCAATTGTAAACAAATTTCATGCATTTTAACATTATCTGAACGGACGTGCTGCCAAATATGTAATACTTATTGTAGAAATCTTAATTTTACTAGAACTCTGGTATGAAATCTAATTAACAAGCCAAAAGTATTTTAATTTAGTTTTAGTGCATTTGGCAACATCGACGCAAAATATATTCGGGAAAACATTTTATGAGTGTATTTATAAGCAACAATGCTGAAAATATCATTTCGATATAACTACATTCAATGACCCACAGCTAATTTCAGAAGCTGAACCTGAAAATACGGAATATGATTAAATATGAAGTATGATATCCTTTGGAATTAGATAATATTAGATACTACGCATCGTCGCGCAACTGGTAGCTCAGACTTCAGTATTTTTTATTTATATTCAAAGGTTCAATTCCTTATAAAATTTTTTACGACAGTGTTGCCAAGTATGCTAGTATTTCGCGGTAATAGGTGCGGGGATGCTTAGTATTGCGTTTACTCTTACTGTGAATACATAACCCCTATGAGGGGATCGCAGAATAATAGATGGTGTCCTTTATTGTCCCAGGCAGAGAAGTGAAGAACAGTATTGTGTATTGTGTTGTCTATTGATGTGATTGCATATGGTATGAGTTTTTGTTTGTTCTTCGTGGCTAAGAATGAACTAAAATTTCTGAGTGAAATAGATTTGTGGCGTTTGCTCCCTAGAGGGGTGATAACTACTTTTCTTAGGCTTTTTTTGCATGGAAAAGAGATCGGTTGTACGCGAAGGTTAATTCCGATAAATCAAATCGATTGTTCGAGCAATTATAGGTGATTCCCAGATCGACAATGTATAGTAGGGTGGGTCATCGTTTATATGGAAAAATGAAAAAAATCAATGGTATCCCATCAGATCAAAGCTTTTTTGATCCCATTTCAGCACCCAAATAAGTGTGCAAAATTTGGACACGATCAGTTATTTTTTTTTCTTTTATTTACGACACTTTACACCAAGGGGTGCATTCGACACGATCGGTTATGTCTACGTTTTGCGCATCGCGTTTGAAGTTTGTATGGGGTTTTACATGGGAAAACACACTTTTTTGCATTTCTCTCATAACAAGCTCGAATTTTTCTAAAACCGTATAACCGATTAAGTGAAAACATAGTCTAGCATGTCATAAAAAAAACCGCCAAGTGATCTGATGCTTATGAAAAAAGTTATAGCGTTGGCATTGCCTGGCGAAACAGCATGATTTTGTTGCTATTGTTATTCCTTTACATGTTAAAACATAAACACATGCATGCGGTTCGTTGGTTATAACTATTTTCACAAGCATCGGTTCGCTTTGCGGTCTTCAACAAAGTTTTACAGAACATGCTAGGCTATCGTGGCACGGTAAAGGCTGGGTATGCTGCGCAATTTAGATCTCATTGTGATCCACTAGCCTCTGCCCAGCAACTCCTATCCCTACCTCCACGCGGTGCCGGCCGGAAACTATGAGCAACTTTAGGGAAGATCGGGTAACCAACCCCGGTGGGAACTTTGGTCGTAGGCTGACAGAGAAGGGGAGGGGGTTTGCTTCGGCAAACCTGAGCGTCTGTTCTCCAGGAGGAGCGGCTCACAACAGCGTCTGATCCCCATGTTAGGGGCGGCTGATCTGCGTCCGAGTGCCAGGGAAGGACTCTAAGCTCAACTGTGCACTATGGTCCTCCGGAAAGTAGGGGGTTGGTGTCAGGCCCTACGAGCCAGCCGTAAAAAACCATTGTAACGGAAAATCAGCAACAGAATAGTACGAACCGAGACCAACGGCAACGACCCCAGCGAACAAAAAGAACTTGCGATTGGAAACTCGGTACGTGGAACTGCCGATCTCTCAACTTCATTGGGAGCACCCACATACTCGCCGATCTAATGAAGAACCGCGGGTTCGGCATCGTAGCGCTGCAGGAGGTGTGTTGGACAGGATCCATGGTGCGAACGTTTAGAGGTAATCATACCATCTACCAGAGCTGCGGCAACACACGCGAGCTGGGAACAGCTTTCATCGTGATGGGTGATATGCAGAGGCACGTGATCGGTTGGTGGCTGATCGACGAAAGAATGTGCAGGTTGAGGATCAAAGGCCGATTCTTCAACTTCAGCATAATAAACGTGCACAGCCCACACTTCGGAAGTACTGATGATGACAAGGACGCATTTTACGCGCAGCTCGAACGCGAGTACGATCGCTGCCCAAGCCACGACGTCAAGATCATCATAGGTGATTTGAACGCTCAGGTAGGCCAGGAGGAAGAATTCAGACCGACGATTGGTAAGTTCAGCGCCCACCAGCAGACGAACGAAAACGGCTACGACTCATTGATTTCGTCGCTTCCAAAAATATGGCCTTACGTAGCACCTTTTTCCAACACAGCCTCCCTTATCGTTACACCTGGAGATCACCACAGCAGACGGAATCTCAAATCGACCACGTTCTGATTGACGGACGGCACTTCTCCGACATTATCGACGTCAGGACCTATCGTGGCGCCAACATCGACTCCGACTACTATCTGGTGATGGTCAAATTGCGCCCAAAACTCTCCGTCATCAACAGTGTACGGTACCGGCGACCGCCACGGTACAACCTAGAGCGACTGAAACAACCAGATGTCGCCTCAGCATACGCGCAGAATCTCGAGGCCGCGTTGCCAGACGAGGGCGAGCTCGATGAAGCCCCTCTAGAGGACTGCTGGAGTACAGTGAAAGCAGCCATCAACGACGCAGCCGAGAGCACCATCGGGTACGTGGAACGGAATCGACGGAACGAATGGTTCGACGAAGAGTGCAGAACGGTTTTGGAGGAGAAGAACGCAGCGCGGGCGGTAATGCTGCAGCTAGGAACTCGACAGAACCTGGAACGTTACAAACAGAAGCGGAAACAGCAGACCCGCCTCTTTCGGGAGAAAAAGCGCCGCCTGGAAGAAGCGGAGTGTGAAGAAATGGAACTGCTGTGCCGTTCCCAAGAAACACGGAAGTTCTATCAGAAGCTCAGCGCATCCCGCAACGGCTTCGTGCCGCGAGCCGAAATATGCAGGGATAAAGACGGAGGCCTCTTGACAGACGGACTTGAGGTGATCGAAAGGTGGAAGCAGCACTTCGATCAGCACCTGAATGGCGTGGAGAACGTAGGCACGGGAGACCACGGCAACGGAGAAAACGACGACGCCAGTGCAGCGGAGGACGGAAATGAACCAACTCCCACGCTGAGGAAAGTTACGGATGCCATTCACCAGCTCAAAGCCAACAAAGCAGCTGGTAAGGATGGTAACGCAGCTGAACTCATCAAGATGTACCCAGAAAAGTTGGCCACCTGCCTGCATCGGCTGATAGTCAGGATCTGGGAAACCGAACAGCTACCGGAGGAGTGGAAGGAAGGAGTAATCTGCCCCATTCACAAGAAAGGCGACCTTTTGAACTGTGAGAACTTCAGGGCGATCACTATTTTGACTATATCCCAGATCATCTTACGCCGTCTGTCACCGAAAACGAATGAGTTCGTGGGAAGTTATCAAGCCGGTTTCATCGACGGCCGGTCGACAACGGACCAGATCTTCACCGTACGGCAAATTCTCCAGAAATGCCGTGAATACCAGGTCCCAACGCACCACTTTTTCATCGACTTCAAGGCGGCACACGACAGTATCGACCGCGCAGAGCTATGGATAATCATGGACGAAAACGGCTTTCCTGGGAAGCTGACTAGACTGATTAAAGCAACGATGGACGGTGTGCAAAACTGCGTTCGGGTGAACTATCCACTTCATTCGAATCTCGCCGGGGACTGCGACAAGATGATGGACTTTCCTGCCTACTCTTCAACATCGCTTTGGACGGTGTTATGCGATGAGCCGGGCTCAACAGCCGGGGAACGATTATCACAAAATCCGGACAATTTGTGTGCTTTGCGGACGATATGGACATTATCGCCAGAACATTTGGAACGGTAGCAGTGCAGTACACCCGCCTGAAACGCGAAGCAGCAAAGGTCGGACTGGTGGTGAATGCCTCAAAAACAAAGTACATGCTGGTAGGCGGAACCGAACACGACCGGATCCGTCTGGGTAGAAATGTTACGATAGACGGGGATACTTTCGAGGTGGTGGAGGAATTCATCTACCTCGGATCCTTACTGACGGCTGACAAACAACGTGAGCCGTGAAATTCGGAGGCGCATCATCAGCGGAAGTCGGGCCTACTACGGGCTCCAGAAGAAGCTGCGGTCGAAAAAGATTCACCCACGCACCAAATGCACCATGTACAAAACGCTAATAAGACCGGTGGTCCTCTACGGGCACGAGACATGGACCATGCTCGAGGAGAACCTGTAAGCACTCGGAGTTTTCGAGCGACGCGTGCTAAGGACGATCTTCGGCGGTGTGCAGGAGAACGGTGTGTGGCGGAGAAGGATGAACCACGAGCAGGGATAAGAAATGTACTGGAAAAGACGGTTACCGGCTGTACATTTAATATTTTTCCACACGAACATCACAGGCCCAGCCAAACTCAAACTGTTCGAAAAATAAATTTCATAACATTTTTTTTCCAGCAGCCTTCTTTCTCGAAACGGTTTCCAAGCGCGAGAGCGCCGGTACTCGAGCACAACAACGACAGAAATTTCTGTCTCTCCCATTTTCGCATTTTTCTGCGTTTCAAACCGCTTTTAGACAAACTTCTGTATATGCATCACAAAACTAGGAGTGTGCTCTAGCTATTTGTGCAAACAGATTCAAAGTATTCACTAAAACAAGTGATTTATTAGCAGTTGAACATATTTGACATTTTTCGCAATCACCCGCCTCGGCATGACTGCTCATAAATATTTGTGTGTGGAAGCGAAAACTATCAAGCGCCAGCTTGACTGCCGACGGCGCGGCTGCTGATGGTATTGGTGCTGCCGTTGTTTGTTTTTATTTTACTGTCGGTATCGAGCTCGCTGTACTTTACGGCGAACCCAGCATCCAGAAGGTGGCCAACGCCGGAAGGATACGGTGGGCAGGGCATGTTGCAAGAATGCCGGACAACAACCCTGCAAAGCTGGTGTTTGCGACTGATCCGGTTGGCAAAAGAAGGCGTGGAGCGCAGAGAGCAAGAGGCTAAAATACCATTTTTTTTACTTTGGCAAAAATTAAAAAAAAAATATAGGGGATGTGTGCCATCAGTAATCTCACGCTCCCATTTTCATCCTATTCGAAAACAAGCGATTACGGCACCGATTGATTCCGTTCTTTTTGTTTTCATGGGTGCTCACTTCTAACAAAAAAATACAAAAATAAGAAACAAAACAAACATCGCTTCAATCCTTTGTTTTTCGTAGGATGACGACCTATTCTCGGCCGTTTTGTTCTCTTCGTCTTTAGGGGTTTTTTGAAACGTATTAATCTCAAAGTTAAGCTCAAATCCTTCCCAACTATGCTGAATTCAGGCCAAACATTTCAGTAGGTCCTATCTGCATTTGAGAGGCTCTCTTTGTTTACTTTCTCTTTCAATTATTGCAATGTAATGCTACACTTTTCAACTATTTTTGTAGTACAAATCAAAAGACGATTGTTTTGACTATCGTTCAATGCAAGGAGACAATCATAATACAAATAAACAGCTGAGATATTAACGAAAGAGAGGGAAACCAAAGAGAGCCTCTCTTCTGCAGATTGGACCTTTAGACATGTTTGGCCTGAATTATATGGCCAAGTTGACTGACAAAAACCCCCCATGACGAAGAGAACAAACCTGCCGATATTACCCATTGTCACCCTATATTGCAATTCTGAACACAGTTACTGTCTTTTCCATGGTCCTAAAACTATAGATATCATGATAAATTCCATATCATGGAAAACTGATCATCCCAACCTGAAAACCCGAACGCACGTAAAGCAAGACCCTCATAAGCATAATAATGTTGTGAAAAGAGTGTCCGTCCGTGTCTATTCTTTTGCTTGTATGCAGCACCAGCGAACTGATACGGATACATCGCCCCAGCCAAGACGCGCGGATTGTATGGTTCCATCCGGCTGTTTTTTTTTTTTGGTTTCTGCTCTTTCTTCCCCTTCATCCAGTACCTACGCTGGCTTACTGGCTGCATGTTTATTATGCTTTGCACTTTGCGCATCGATCGGAATCAGAGTGATGCACTTTTTGTTGGTTGGTTGGTTGGTAGGTTCGGTACAGAAGCTGAGTTTTGAACTTTTGCAACGCAACGTGAATCAGGAAGGGAAAGCAAGCTTACCGCCTGGCAGACAGGCAGTCAAACTCTGGGGAAGATAAGATGGTGTGAAAATGAACTAGGCTAAGACGGAATGATTATTACTTATCATAGAGTAAATATCAGATGATTTGCTGTTAGAAAGCAAATACATATTTCAATATTAATTATTTAATACTTAGTATAATGATGTAAAAAATTAGATCGCTCGAATACCCCGTAAATAACAACATAAAATAAAAAAAAATACTTGAGGTTTTTCATTACTTAGCAGAATTCTAAGAGAATACCCTTGTATTAATCTCGGAAGTATGTCTACTGGGAATTCTTGAAATTCTCGAAAGACATACAGCTTTAAAAAAATGTGTGATATAATTATTATATTTTGTTTAATTAATTTTGCGTGAATTTCAAGTTTTTTTTCTGATCAAATTCGAAGAGTTGAGTATTAAGTAAATTTTAGATCTTATCAGTTAAAAGTTTAACAACAAGTTGAAATGAAAACAGGTATTTTCAAATGTCGTTGTTTGTACCTGAAATAAAGAAAGAGAAAATAGTTAGGGATAGTGAAAAACACGGTTCCAATCGTCTACAAAAAATAGTCTAAGAAATGTTAAATGACAAATTGTTAAACGATAACAAATTCATTTCCTCGTATACCTGGCGACAATAACTTAACTGGATTACAACAAAGACGACAAAGAACGTAAAGATCTAAACAAGACATGTTCAACATACTTCGTCGCTTATCGACAGTAATTGCTCGACACGTCTAGTGACTATATATACCCAGACTGATAAATTTGTAATCAAATTTACAAACTCGATTCACTCGTAGATAAGACACAACCAGAAGCAGCTGCGAACTACCCAATACGAAACATCGTCGTCGCATCGTTCCGTTACGAATACAGCCATTTCCACTTCGGACGACATGTTTTCTTGATTATTATCGTTTCACGCTTAATCACCCGAACAAGCCGCGTAACGCTACCCGCCTGCCTAAGTTTGGTCCGGGCATTGCTGGGGATGAATAGGAGCAACCTATTTATTTATGCAAATAAGCCCTGTTTTGAAAAATGACCTTCGATGCGTCATCCAGTTCCTGGAATTAGGTAGGATGTCGTACTGGAGCTTGTTTGTGATCACTTATCAGTGGGTCCACCTAATCTGCATACCAACAAACCAGCGCCGCAGTGCGATGGAACACGGTATCGATCTACAATATAATTTCTAATGAATCCTATTTGAAAGTTGATTCCCGCATCATTATCGGTGAGCAAGCGCACCAGTCAGTCACCGTCGCCGACAAGCGCCAATGATTCCGCGGTGGTTAATTATAATCCGAACGTGCACCCGAAAATTGACCGTGACCGAGTAGTGGCTACGGACAACCAACGGTGGTGGTGTTGATGAAGACAGTGCGCAGTGTGAGAAAGCGTTGAAATCTTTCGCCTGCGGCGCAGATATATCATCAAGACTGACGAGATCTATACTGGAGTCTGTGGGTACAAAAAAGGAAGCTATTATTTCACATTAGAAACATTTATGCCAACAATGTGCTGTTTTTGCACAGAATGCACATTGGGTAATCTAATCAGCTGAACTGAGCAAACACAGGTTGCAGTTTGACAAACTCTAGCCTTGACATAGAGCAGGAATATAAAATGAAATGGTAAAAAATATAGACGTATTTTTTTTTGCAATTTATGATCATTTGTTTATTATAGTCATAAAGGCTGCCTAGCATTTTCGTTGGGATTCGAGTACCTGTTGCAGATAAATACCTCTGGTGAGAATTGTGAGCGTGAGCAGGGGCTTGCATCAACATTATCAACAAAGATAACTTTTTTGATATCGTGATTTCGGGTGAAATTGATCACTTTTTGCATGTTTTGGCGCATATTTTTTGAATAATTATCGATATGGTTGACCTCAAGGCTTTAAAACAAGTACGACTACGGGTTTCATCAGGCAACTAGGTTGAAACTTTTACAGCAAATCATTTTATAATTCATAATAAATATTACAAATCCAAAGTGTTGTGGTAAAAACGAGCTGTGAAACTGGCACGCCTGAAAGTATGCAATTTCCTTACTAAATATATGATTACTTCCGAAAAGTATGATTTTATGCATACATTTGAATATTTAAAGTGGTTTTGATGACGAAAGTATGCAATTTCCTTACTAAATATATGATTACTTCCGAAAAGTATGATTTTATGCATACATTTGAATATTTAAAGTGGTTTTGATGACGAAATCGGGTTTAGCGTACACTTAACAGCTAGAAACATTCATTTGAATATTCATTACATGTGCCATACAGCTCCGATACCAAAAGTTTGAAAGTGTTTTTGAAATTCGCCCAATACGCAGTTTCGGAAAATATTAGGGGGATTCACTAAACAGCGTAAACTGATTAAATTGATTAAACGTCGCGATCACCAAGGCAATCTTTGGTTATTTCATTCGCAAAATCATGAAACATTTCAAATAAGCAGAAAATCATGGCTTACGCAGCAATTTAATCTCTTTAGTGAGTGCCCCTATTGAATTTAATACAGAAATAAGTGACTAATTGTCTGAAAAACATGTAAACTCATCATTCAATAAGCCAGATGATGGTCATTATTACAAATTGTTTTAGATTTAAAGCGTTATTTTTGACAAATAAAAATGGCCCTCATGTCGATCAATTACACCCGAAATCACGGTAAATTCAGAAACATTTATTGGGTATGTAAGTACAATGTGATACTTCACATGGGGTCCGGTTTGGTACTCTGAGTTATATGTCTTTTTTGTAGACGATCCCTTAAAAAAGTTTTTTTTTCGTTATAACATTTTCTAAAGATTTTTGGGAATTTCCGTGTGTTCTACTAAGATATTCTTTGTGATGAAATATTCAACTTCTGGTTTTTCTTATTGGAAGAACGCTCCAATTGAAACAACTTAAAGAAATCCTAAAAAGATTTCCTGGTAGAACCCTTGGAAAAATCACTGGAAAAATCAAAGGAGGAAATAACTCCTGCAGGAGTTATTGCTGAAGTTCGACTGATTCATATGCAGATGGTCCTAGGTTCAATCACTGGCCCGTGCTTTTCCTTTTACTTTGTATCTTTCTATCCACTTTCTCTATACTCTCATCTCCATATATACAACTTATGTATATTCATATATTCATAGCCATCGCTAGAATCAGAAACGGTTGAAAAGCCGTTTAACATGCTTCCAAATTTCACAGCACAGTGTCAATCTATCAGATAACGCCTACAAGTTATGCAATCAAGCGAACTGTGCCGCTTTAGCTTCATAGTAAGAATCGCACTAATCTATCACCTTACGCCTGGCATCCACGCACCACTGTTTGAACACTCTGCCAACCATATCCCACCAACACTCCGACATCCGCATGAGTCTGTGCAGACGCAGAGGTATATTCGGCCTGATGTGGATACAAACGATTGCAATCATCACTTCCTTCCCCTTCCCCTCATTGACCTGCAATCTGACGTCGCAGGCGCCATTGTCGCCTAAAAATAGAAGATCACCAACGCTCACACACTGAAGATGCCTGCTTGTCCCCGGTAGATAATCTCATTGGTTCCTTGTGTGAATGTAGCTGGTCTGACGATATTGGAGTTCGAGTAGCATCTACGGGCGCTCAATCAAACTCAAACTCAACAAACTCACGATCGTATCACCTAATCAAGGGTATCATAACGTTGGTCGGTAATTTTTCAACCAAATATCCTCTCTGTTTTCGATAATATTATTATAATAAATCGCTTGCACCAACATTGGGCACATCCGGATAAAAATCAACCATAGGATATATGGTGAAAACCATTCGTGTACTATATAGTGAATCAGCAACAATAAAATGAATCGTAATGCAATGGTTCGCTAAAATCTTTGTGTACTGTATTAACTATACATTAGCATCAAATTTGTATGCCACAATATATTGTACTGTTTTTCTTGCGTTTGAACCATTCACATTTTCAGAATATTTTTTCCCTGAATTTTTAGATTTCAATTTTGGAATTTTTCCGTGCGTTGTTTTGTTTATGTCCGTGACTTTTTTTCCAGCGAAGGGAAAGCAAGAAAAAAGAGTATATTCACGTTTAAAACCAAATTAAATTGCATAAGATCCTATGATATGTGATAGTGACAAAAGAGGTGACAAACATGTTTCAAAAGAACTACTGGTTGGACACTGACAACCTAAGATGCTTCCAGAGTGAAAGTGGGAACTAGGTGTGTACAGTGAGAAAACAAGCAAATGTTGGTCAATCCGGAAAGACACATGGGTCACATTGTCGTGAAATAATGAATTAGATTCAACACAAACTGTAACATTTTTACTTCCATCTAGGGATATTTCCTCCCTTTGTCTCCTTTGACCACGATCGTTTCAATTGCAATTGGGTTTTTAAATTATGAAAAATGTATTGATTTTTTGATTTTATACGAAAGAGCACCTTTTTCTGAGCCACTATGATTTTTTTCAGATTTTTAGAACCTTATTTTGGTACCTAAAATCAATTTCAAAGAGATTTTTTGAAATCACCTTTTGACAGCTGGGCAACTGTTTGACAGCTCCGCCCAGTACAAACTGCGACGAGGGGTGATTCGACAAATTGCTCCCATACAAACTTGAAATTGATTTTTAAATAGGTTCCCAGGCTCCAAAATTCATGAAAATTTGGAATTCAGTTCAGTTTGATATGCAAATTCAGAATATCGAATTATCTCAACATCGTTAAAGAAGCCAATTGATGAAATTTATTTTTGACATAGAGCCTTTTTTAGCGTAAGAACTAGAAACTGAAAGATCCTCTTCTGATCCTCGAATTCGTGTTTTATGACTGAAACACATAGCTTATCTTTGAGTCTAACTTATCAGTTTTTCAATAAGTCATACTTTTCCCATGAATCATCCTCTGAGTTAACTATATAATTCAAGGCAAACGTTTGTTTTGTATCTCAAGCTTCAGTCAAACGAGTGCCTCAAATGTTGCAAAAACGGTTAAGCACGCTTTACAGGGTGCGACAGGAAAAACTGCGAAAACTTCAAAGAGCTGTCACAGACTAAATTTGGGGTATGTGACTATTTTTTCATGACAGTGTATCAATCACAGTCTATACGCTTGCAATAGAAAATAAAAAGATTTTTTTTATTTTTAACTTGTGATAATGTAAGCCGGAAAATTGAGTATCCAAAAACTGCGCGGTCAATGTTCATAAGACAAAATGACTAATATACTAAAAAAAATAACTTAAATTCGATGAAATTCCAAGGCATACTAATCCTGAGCCATGTAGTTTCATATACTAGTTGAAAACAGCACATACATTTGATGATATTATTGAGAAAATAAAATTATTTATTTTATCAAAACGGTCGGCAGGGCATGTTGCAAGAATGCCGGACAACAACCCTGCAAAGCTGGTGTTTGCAACGGATCCGGTTGGCACAAGAAGGCGTGGAGCGCAGAGAGCAAGATGGGCGGACTAGGTGGAGCGTGATCTGGCGAGCGTTGGGCGTGACCGACGTTGGAGAGCTGCAGCTAAAAATCGAGTATTATGGCGGCAAATTGTTGATTCAGTGTTATCATGAATTTGATGTTGAACTAAATAAATGAATGAATAAATTATTTTATCAAATGTGAAATTCAGCGACCCATTTACTTTTTTGTGGTTTGATCTTACTGATTGCCTTCTGCTTCACGCGCTGTCTTGTAAAATTATGAACCAAAATGAAAAAAAAAACTTTAAATAACTTTTCAGAAAATTAGCCTGTTAGAGATCATGGAACGTTAAAACATGGATTGGTTAACGTCAAATAGACGAAAATGAGGTTTGAAGTTGAAACACTTGCATTTTTTCCTGCCGCATACTGTAATGCTAGCTGTAATGTGACTTATGTACCTCATCATCCACTTCATTCAACTATGTTAGTGGTCTAATAATACTTAACGCGCTCGGCAAAGTTCCATCATGCCGCCCAAAGTGTTGCCACAAATGATGTTTAGTTTGCTAAACCTAGTTATCTGATGATGATGACTAGTTATCTGGCTGGTGGGGCATGGGAGCCTAAGCTTGAACTGCTAATGTAGTCACAGATTGCCCATACTTTGACGTGGATGAGCCAACATTTGAAATGTTATTCGAGCCGTTTTCGAAAATTGCCAAAGCAGTTTATTTATTCAGAAATGTTTGAAAGTCTAGCGGGGATTTATTTAGAAATTTCTGATAGACTCCACCAGAAAATTTTGCTGAGTTCTGTCACAGTCGCCCGAAAACCATTCGAACGAATTTCAAACGCCTAAATCACAAAGGCCGAAAAGACCGTTACACGAAAAGATCATTTGACCGAAAGTAACAAAAGGCCGAATACCATAATAATCTTCAAAACACTTTTCTGACATCAATTTAGGCATCGTCTACGCGTATGGCTGAAAGACATTTGATTAATTGCCATTCGGTCGAATGTAATTTGACTGAATTATAATTGAACTTACCTCCAGTTTCCAGCGGTGCTCATGCATATGACTCTACGGTACGATCCCTGGACCAGTCAATGTATTTTTTATCATAAATTTCCCCTTCCTTTAATCATAGGCTGTTCTTTTAAGTTGTTCTATTATGGAAAACCTAGACGTTAGATAACTTTTCAACTTCTGGACTTCAGACATGGTTCTGGCAGATGGCTTTCAACTACAGCAACTACTTTTAAAAAAATCCTAGTAGGAATATCTGCTGATACCCTAACAGAAATTCCTGAAGGAACCCTAGAAAAATGTGGATAGACACTTGTGAAGGAATTCTACAAAGATTTCTTCCAGAAACTTTCTACAAGGATTCACCCGAAAATTCTAATGGCAATGCCACTAGAAACTCTTGCTAGGATTCCTCTAGAAATTCCTGCTAAAATTTTCGGAGGAACCCCTGCAGACATCCCTTCAGGAATTTCAAGAAAAATTGCTGGAGAAATCTTTTGAAAAATTCTGATGAGATTTTGCTGGAAATATCTGCTGAGGTTCCTCCATAGATTTCTCCAAGGTCTGTGTAAATTGCTCCGGCGATTTCTTTAGGTATTTCTACAAGAACTCAACCAGGAATTCCTCTCGGAACAACTCCACAAATTATCGCTGGGATTCCTTTAAGATTTCTCCAAGCATTCTTTCTGAGATTTCTCAAGCATTTCCAGATGGCATTTTTGCTGTTATTGCTGCAGGAGTTTTCTAGGATTTCCTGGAGGATTTCCAACATGAATTGCTTGAAGAATCCCAGCAAGAGTCCTAGGAGGATTCCCAACACGAATGCCTGGAAAAAATCCAAAATCATTCCAAGAGCAATTTCAGCAGAAACTCTTAAAGTGATCTGAAACGGATTTCCAATAAGAATACGAAGAAAAAATCCTAGAAGTATGTTTTAAGAAATTCAGAAGGTATCCCTGAAAAAATATCAGGGTTAATTTAAAGTGAAATCTATGGACAAGTAACAGCAGGGATTGCTGGATTGATCCCATCAAAATAATTGGATAAATCCCAGCAAGAATGTCTAGAGAGGTAATCCTAGAAAAATTCTTGGATAAATTTCAAAAGGAATTCCTGTGGCAATCGTTGGAAAAATCTCTGGAGGTATCACATGGGGAATTTTTGAAGGAAATCGTGAAGGCATTCTTGGGGAATTTTCAAGCGGAATTTGTACAGGAATCTTTTGATAAATTCCTGTAGAAATCACAGAAGGAACTTCTGCAGCAATCCCAGAGGCATTCCTAGAGGATAACCAAGATGAATGTTTGTATTCAGAATTCAAGCTTCTAAGAACATACTCAACACATATTTCTTCTAAAATAGATGATAAAGTTTCCCATAATTATAGTGCATAATGTTTTCTTGTGCTTCTTCATGGAGTGTATGAGAAATTAATCAAATAATATAAAAAATACCCAAACAACTTCATCAAAAGAAACTTTGATAATTACTCAGAGAACTGTTTTGGTAGTGTGACAATTATTAATATCATTATCCTTTATAATATCGATAATATCATTACATCATCATTAGTATGCTCTTAGTTTCTAAGTACCATTTAGTAGCATCATATATTATGGAATGAGTTCAGCAAATGTAACCCTAAAGCCATGAACACGTCAAATCTTCATTTGATACATTTACGCTTACTGCAATAAGCGTACTTCTCCATAAGTTAAAACCACTTGCACCGGTATAATTGGCTTACAATCGAAATAGCTGGCACCGTTCTTCCATTGTCGCTGAAAGCGGTCAATGTGAGAATCTTCCAAAAGGAACGTGTGTTGCGTCATCCAGTTCAGCCGAAGTGGACTGACCAAGACGCTACCGACTGCGGGAAAGTAGAACACACGACACGACGAACAACTTACGACGACGAGTGCAACTTTGTTAATATTCCCGGGTAAAGCAAGTGGCCTTAGATTCCCGGTACGAATCGATAAATTAAGCGAGTCCGCAAATCGATGCAAATGGTAAAACACCCGGTGGGACTGGTTTTTACAGGGATGCATCTGATTTGAAGTGGACAACATTTTGCCACTACCCGGTAGGAACAGCAACGGGACGATGAAGGAAGTGATGTAATCTCTACGGTAATTAAAGTTTGAAACCGGCACGAAAGGCGGTGTACGTAGGATGACTCGAACTTAACAGGTTGATTGAATGAAGCAAATTGAATTACATTTTACGTACATCGCGATAATTAAGAACATTAGATTCATCGAAATTCAAATTTGTCCAAAAAAAACATCATCATCAAACACAGAATTTGTTGGGCACACTTCACCATTCAATGCGCAAATAGCATCTCGGATACATCAGCAATGGATGCATTGCGTGCAAATAAAAATGGTAATGGAATCTCCGGCAAAGCACTCATTCACTGCTCAGCTGTATTGTGCCGGAACCTTAGACAACCAGGTATGGCGGCTTGGCAACCGGCAAAAAAATGTAGTAATTTTTTTTTACCTTACGCCTGAAGAAAGAAAAATCAACGCTGTAAAGGAAGGGTAAAAAAATCTGAAGAACTGATAGAATGCTCATTGTTATGCTTTACTTGAGGGCCATCGCGCAGTCTGCTTGAAATTACTCAATAGAAAAAAATGTACCACCGACGTGAGCTCTACGTAACACTGTCATACTGTTTGACTACTGACATGCGCTATTGATGGAAAAGGTCGTCAGTTGAGGGCGATTACATCACAGAGGAAGCAAAGGATATATAATATGTTACTGTTAAATATTGAATTTCTGTTTGGTTGGTACAGGTGGGGTAATGTGTACTTCTAGGAATATACCTCTAGGAATATACTATAACATTTTTTTCAAGCCATCCCCAATTTTGAAAAAAATGGAAATGGTAAAAGATCTATATTGGAAAACGATTATTTTAGGTAAAGAAGCAGTGTCAAAATTTGAAGCCCGTATCTCAAGGCTATCAGGTATCAGTAGAACGAATCTAGAGGCATGTTCTCCACCATTTGGGAAATTTGTGCCATCGCCATAAACACGAGCCTATTCATCATCTACGTGAGGTAGAGGGAAATGAATAAAGTATGGGATGGGGTATAAAACAGGTATGGGAATAGGATCATCACTCTATAAGACGGCACTAACGCATAAGCGTACCACAATGGTTTCAAACAGCGCCCTGAAAAGGACACTGTAATAACCTACAATTCTTTACCACAGCGGATCAAGAACATCAAAACGTCCTTAAGATTCAGGTCTCTGTCAGTTGCACTTAATAAGTGTTTTCCGAGTACTCGGAAACGTATTTGCGCAAAAACTGGAAAGTTACATATCAAATGATACGAAGTTCCATAATAGGATTCACCACTATCACATACAATTGAATCAGCTTGCTGAATATTCGTCATGTGATAGCTGAGTCAGCAGTGGCCAGTTAATGCTTTGACCAGCATGCTGTAATCCTGCTTTGGCAGATTTGTAAGATACTTCGTCACCCATGGATATGGCTCAGTACAATACAATTTTGTTTGTAGACATGAATCCAAACTATTCCACAATTGTTTGTGCTGAGTGGCAGCCCAGGTGTCAATCTGAAGCTTTACCCAACACTTCGATATCAGAATAGCTGGCTCAGGGCCAATAAAGTCATGTGATGCTCCAGTGCGAGCTAATTCATCGAGCTAACTCCTCGATTTCAGTTCGACAAGCGATAACTATCTTCGACCTGGAGTTGGCCAAAGCAAGTGCTTTAATAGCAGTCTGGCTATCTGAACAGAAGTATATTACTATGCCCATTACGTGCTGCTGAATTGCTGATTGCACTCCGCACATAAGAGCAAGGATGGGAACACTCACTTGCAGAGAGTTACACTCACTTGATGTTTTCTCAGCTCAGAAGCGTGCAATAAAAAATGGTGTATGGACGACTTTTGCAATTCCACAAAAGTGGTGACAAGATTCTCTCTTGAGAGCATCTAAAAACACTCAATTTCTTAATCGCTGTTTGACGCAATATCGAGAAGAAATATCGGTTTTTGAGCATTTTGGTAAATCCAATTGGAAATCATTAAAGATATACTATGACCCCTGCGGCTTCCAATATGGCACTCTCGATATCTAATAACACATCCAAACAAGATTGCTTTTGAGTGAAAACTTGTTGGATATCGTAAACAACTTTGTGTAAAAAAGACACAGTGGACTATCCAGTTTAATAAGCATGTTGGCTCACATGAATAGGCACATTGGCAAGATGAACATCACAGATATAATGATCAACAATACATTCTCTAAGCATTTCAGAAGAAAAAGGTCAATCTGATAGTCCTGAAATTCTTTGTTTCTTTATACCACACACGACCCACTTTCGAACGAAACTTTACAGTAATACGTCTTCAGAATCGGAAATATACCCTGTAGGAATCACTTATGGAATCTCTGAAGGAATCCTTGAAATTTTGGGTGAATTCCAAACCATATGAGAAAATGAAAGAATCCCGGAAAAAAATTGAAGATCCAGGAGAAATTCCTCCTGTTTCTTGAGGGCACTATGGGTCAGAAATCAAAATTTCGCGACAAAAGTCAAAAAAGTTGTTTTTCTAAGATCAATCATTTTTCATATTTGTATGATTGTTTGAGCTATGTTTGATTATATACCGACTGATTTTTTCGATTTGTTACAAAAATGGATAAACTTCTTATGAGCGAAAATTCTCGATTTTAACCAACATTAAGAAAAATGTGATTTGTGGTGAAAAATGTGATTAAAAATTTAACGCATACATTTCCTAAAAGTAAATTTAGTAAATTTTGCATATTTGATGCATAAATTGCAATGCTTTTAGGTTTAAAAACAAATTTTACAATATTTACTCAAATTTTACGGTTAAATTTGCCAATGTGTTCAAAAAGTAGGAGTATTCGACCGTATTCGACATGCAACCGGTCTAGGATGCTAGTTTAGACTCTTCTTTTTTGAATGCTACCGGACTTTTTTGCGGGAATTTGCGGGAAGCCAAGTAAGAGTGATTTTAGTGCTTCCTTACATTTTACAATATTTCACGCTGTGCTTCAATAATCATCCACTCTTGCCATTACGACGCTATGACTTTGTGGTTTGCGAAACAATATACAAAGCAACAAACAACTTTCATTCTGGAAGATTTTTGTTTTTTTTGTCTGAAACGATCTAACTAATGACGTTGAAGTATAGCCTAGGATATGCCACTACACGGTCTTCGGCAAAGTTTTTCGGCATATCCTAGGCTATACTTCAACGTCATTAGTTAGATCGTTTTAGACGAAAACTTTCAATTTATGACAAAAATGCAAAAAAAGCACGTTTTCCCATACTGAATTCCATACAAATTTCAATCGCAATGCGGAATGCGGGGAAGCATCCAATCGCTCCCAAATTTTGCACAGTTGTTTTGGACGCTAAAAGGAATCGAAAAAGCTTTGTTCTGAAAAATCGACTTTGTTGATCCAGTCTAATGTACATATGGATACATTATTAGTGAAATTAGGAACAAATCTACAGCTCAAGTGAGATTTCAACTCACGACCCTTATATGCTACACAAGTGCTTTACCGACTTAGCTACCGAGCCTATCAATGACACGGCATTTTAAATAGGGAACCGAGTCACTTGGGCAGTAATCTCTATTTTGGGCTCCTTCTGCTGCAACTCAGTCAGTTGTGAACCAATTGACACAATTTTTGGAACGCGGTGAGATAGGTGTAGTATCTAGCCCTGTTTAAAATTCAAGTTAATTGGTTCGAAGATTACTGAGTTGTAGCAGAAAAGTGCCCAAAATAGAAGCCACGCCCAAGTGGCTCGGCACTCTATTATAAGGAAAATCAAATCTTTTCCCTAATCGCAAATATATCCATCCCACTTGTACATATGATCGAAGAGCGAACACAATTTATTGATCAAATACCGACTCCAAGTCATTTGGCCGAGTGTCATTTGGCTGATTGCCGCTTGGCCGAACGCCATTTGGCCGAAGGTCATTTGGCTGAATGACGTTTGGCTGAAGAAGAAACGATCGTGCCACTGTTCACCACGTCAGTATAACTCAAAATTATCCCCTTTGATTAAAAGGAGGGAAAATCTTTGATAAAATATTGACAGTTTTAACGCCAACTTATCCCTGAATATAAAATAATAAATCCTTTCCAATCAAGATGAATTATTCAACTAACTTTCAAGGAATTTGGCCGACAAAATCCCCTAATGACGAAGAGAACAAACCTGCTCATAATACTCAATGTCACCCTATAATCCCTTAACTGATTCGAAACTTCACTTGATATTGTACTCAATTCGAAATAATAGTTAATTTTCAGTGTATTTATAGTTTCCAAAATAGTGTTTTTAAAATCCACAGATTTTAGACAATTACTGAAATTTTTGAAGTTCAATATCCTTTTCTAGGATTCCAAAACCATCCAGCTAACTTCGCGCATACCACGGCCGTTCATTACCGGATTTGCGAATTTCACTTTCAACTCCCAACGCAAAATAAATAATTTATAGGCATCTCGTGGGGTTGGTTGGTGCGTGGTCTGCTGCGCTGGTCAGCCAAGAGCCGTGCCTCCGCAAACTGAGGTAATAAAGGCCAATCGAAATGCGCGCTCGCGCCCATTCGATCGATCGATTACTTCAGCAAGCAAAGCGGGATTTTCAGTTTCGGTTTTGATTGTTGCAATTCGGCGCTTTTCTATCTTGTGGGTGTAGGTATGGCTCGCAACAGCTGAATCAGTGGGTGGATCGTAAATTGGTTTGCGGATATAATATTGTGGGGTGGAAGCTTTTCGATAAATATTCGCAAAAGCTATTACAGCTATACCTGGATAATCTTTGAACGGCTGGATAATGTTTATGACGAAATCTTCCTATTTAAATTCATTTGAATATTATTCATTCAAATTCGTTTACAACCATCCTTCTTCAATTAACCAATTACCCAGGAAATGTGCTTTCAGTGCCTTGCGTAATTGATTTATTAAATCGCCATCGAGTCCTAGTGCATTTGTGTAAAACGGTTTATGGCTCATGTTCAACTAACACGAAGATTTACAACGCGATCAACGGATAATCTGATAATCCACTGCAAACGAGCCTGCCGCCGAACGACGCTGGCTGGAAACGCCATTGCAACCGCAATTCTGCTCCGGATGCCTATACCGCCGCTCGTGGGTGGTACCCGCACAGCCACGCACGAACGTACAGTCCAGACCTGCCGCAAAACGAGAACATTGTTGCCGCTTACCGACCGACGCGACGACCGGTGGTCATTTTACACAGCACCGTTGGCCGATCCCCAGAAGCACGTGACGACGACGATTGCGGCTCACAAAGGAGTAGTAATAAACCAATCAGTCGACGCGGTGGCGATAGGCTTTTCCGTTCGGTTGGATCCTGCATGGACGCTGTCTTAAGATTTCAACGATTCGATCCCGTAGTATCATGGGGTGCTACCTACTGGGGGACGGGCAGAGCTAGGAGAGATACCGATCTATTGCCAACCGTGTGACGAGAAGCGTTGCCGCCCGATAGTCGCGCAAAGATCCCTCTTCGCGGTCGTCGTCGTCGTCGTACGCGTGCAAATGACGGTAATTTAAACCTTTTAAAACACTAATCCAATGCAGATCGGTAATAAATCGTTGGGCTGGACAACAGCCGCCGACTCGGGAAACTCAATATATCTGGCTGGCTGGCTGACATTAGGTTTCGTTCGGTGGTTGGTGGTAATGAGCCTGCGGAGAAGGAAAAGTACACGCACCCTTCGCTCGTCGTCGTGTGGTTTGCGTTCTTCGGAGTTCGGTTTATCATCAATAACTGAGAAAGTGTTTCCTGGGGACTTTACCATGTATCTACCGAAGACCACCGCAAGCGGACAGCTGGACGGCTCCGACATAACTACAGTCGCCGATGATACCTATCTATTCTATGATCCGGGAAACTTTCGCTTTTCGGATGCTTGGTGTCCCCGTGTGCCTGTCATAATTGAATTATATTTTCATCAATCGCCGATCGGCAGGCGATTTTTCACCGATACAATGGTGTCACCAAAGGGAAGCCGGCGAAATGCAAAAGTCGCAAAAGGGAAGCACTACGTGTCTTTTGGTCCGGACAGTCAGCATCGGCTCAATGTTTTTTCAGCATGTTAACAAATCTTACCTCATAGTGTGACTTCATAGATACTACTACAGTCAGTGGACAGTGCAGGTACGAATAGCAGTGATTATTTTTAGGATTGACAACAAGCCGTTTCAGATACGTAGAAACGAAATGACGCAACTGTGCATGTTTTTGTTGTAGAGAGAATATTACAGAACAAACATTGCCTGAAAACAAAGCCAAGCTATTTCGTTGCATATATTTTAGTAAAGAACAACTGCTTCTTCTTCTGCTTGGCGTAACGTCCCTACTGGGACAAAGCCTGCTTCTCTTGTTCTTGCACATCCTGCAGGCTGTTCGGACTCGTTTAGAAGTTGATCATCAATGTTAACTTCTGTTCTTGATAATCTTAATTAGCTGTGTAGTAACGGTACTACTACTTTCAGTCCTGGGCACCCACGGTGGTGCAGAGGGCCGAGTTGAAAGATCTCCATCCTGAGCGATTGTCATAGCCATCGCCTTGACCTGTGGCCAGTTCAAATTTCTGTCGACTTCCTTTGTTTCGTTGTTGAGGCTGCGCCACCATGAGCCTCTGGGTCTGCCTGTGCTGCGATGTCCTGCTGGGTTCCAATCTAACGCTTGCTTGCAGATATCGTTTCCGCCCCTGCGTAGAGTGTGGCCGACTCACCTCCACTTTCGGTCCCGAATTTCTGTTGCTATCGGCTTTTGATGACATTGACGATGGAGCTCCACGTTGGAGATCCAATGGTGAGGCCACCATGTACGAATTATACACCACAGGCATCTATTGATGAAGACCAGCAGCTGTGGAGTGTTCTCCACTGATACACACCAGGTTTCACTGGCGTATAGCAGCACAGATTTTATGTTCGAGTTAAAAATTCGGATTTTGGTGCGTCGACTGATCTGGTTGTTTTTCCATACATTTCTTAAACTCGCAAAAGCAGCTCTCGCCTTCTTGATCCGAGCACCTTTGTCGATCTTGGTGCCGCTATTTGGCTACCAAGATATTGGAAGCTTTCAACAATCTCCACCGTAAAGATGGAAGGGTTGACCGTGTTAACATCCAACGATTTGGTCTTGTTGACGTTGATTGTAAGATCTGTCGCTGAGGAGCGTTTGGCAAGATCATCGAGTTTGCATTGCATATCAAAGCGCCGTTGAGCTAGGAGAGCAACGTCATCAGCCAGTTCGAAGTAGTTTTTCGGTGCTCCAAGGTAATGGGCTGCCACAGCAATCCACGATTTGTTTCAAGGTCAATCGCACCTACCAGGGTCTCGTCGATTGCGATGAGGAACAGTAGCGGTGATAGGATACATCCTTGCCTCACTCCAGCAACGACCCAGATGGGATCGGACAAAACACCGTTGTGCAGTACTCTGCACGAAAATGTCCTGTACTGTGCTTCAATGAGGCCGATGATTTTCGCAGGGAGACCCTTGCGCCTGAGGGCTTCCCACATGTTTCCGTGATTGAGACGGTCGAAAGCTTTTCGTAATCAATGAACACTAGATAGAGAGACTCTTGCAATTCATTGACAAAAGGGCCCATGTATAGCTGCAGCGGTAAATTCTCCGGTTTCAGCAAGACCAGGATTAACGGGTTCGATTCCCGGTTGGTCCACAAACTTTTCGTAATGGAAATTTCCTTCTGCACACCATTCAGAACCGAAGCTCTGTTCAAAGCAGCGGAGTTCTATGAATCCGATACATGACGAACGAAGCATCGAACCAAACTGCACTTATTTATCGTGACTTTGCTCACTTGCAAAAAGAGGCAGCTTTTCTAAATCGAGCGCATTTGCTTACGAATTTTCAAGATTTGTGCTCTTGAAAACGTGAGTAGCGGTTTAAGTCGATCATTGCGGCAGCCATATTTGTATTCTCTGATGTTTCTCCTTAACAAGTCCATCTTGACGGCCCGTATCTTCAATACCTTCAGGCTACCAACAGGATCCTTTTTGTCCTCTGGTGGTGGGTTGTGGAAACAGCGTAGATGGTGACGTAGTACGGTAGACTGCTAACCTATGGACTAACAGGAACTAACGGAGAAAACTGCACGACACAAACGGACTCTACCTACACTGCGAACACTCCACACTGCACGGCGAACACATTAACAGTTCCTCCAGGCACGCTATGTCCAAAGGGAAGTATTATGAATATCGAATGTACCTCAAATGTTATTCCATACGATCGTAGGTTTGCACCTCTAGTTTCAGAATCTGTGCGGTTTAAAATATTTCATCTTGGGTTTTTCGATTTTTTTCGATTTGTTTGATTTTTTTTTCCTATTTTCCCATACAAATGGCGAAAAAAGTCATTTTAAGGTTAATTTCATCCCATATAAAAATGTATGGGAAAAAAACCCAAGATGGGTTATTTTAAATCGCACATATTCTGAATCTAGAGGTCCAAAAATACGGTTTTTGCGAATAAACTTTGAGGTACATTCACTTTTCATAAAACTTTCCTTTGGACATAGCGTGGCCAGGGATGCTTCCGAAATTCTCCCGGATTGCTTCCGGAATCCTTCTGCAATCCTTACAGAATCCTTCCGGATTGTTTCCGGAATCATTCTGGAATGCTTCCAAATTTATTGTGGAATGCTTGCAGAATCCTTATTGACTGTATCCAGAATCTTTCAGGTATGGTACCACAATCCCATTAGGATGCCTTAATAAGATTTCTTATGGAATACTTTCAACTTTTCTTTTTGAATGTTTCCAAACTTCTTATAAAAAGCTTCCAAAGTTCTTCAAAAATGCTTCCAGAATTTTTCTGGGTGGTTCCAGATTCTGTCGTATTCTTTACGTATGCATTTCAAATTCCTCAAAAAAGCTTTCAGAAATATTCTGCGATGGTTTCAGATTCCTTCTGGAATGCTTCTAGGTTCCATCAGGGATGCTTCCAGAATTCTCCTGAGTTGCTTTCGGAACTCTTATGGAATGCTTCCAGATTCCTCCTAGGATGGTTCTCTTCAGGGAAGTTTCCAGATTTTTTTTATCAAAATGCTTCCAGAATTTTTTGGGATGCTTTCGGAATCCTTCGACGCTTCTTCCAGAATCCTTATGGAAAGCATCCAGAATCCTTCAGGGATGCTTCCAAATTTCTTATTGGATGCTCCCAGAAACCTTCAGATATGCTACCAGGATCCTTTTGAGGTGCATCCAGAATCATTCTGGGATGATTTCAGAATCTTTCTGGGATACTTCCAGAATTCTCCTGAGTTGCTGCCGGAATATACTTCGGAAATATTCTTCCAGAATGCTTATGGGAAGTTTCGAGAATCCTTCTGGGATGCTTGCAAAATCCGTCAGGGACACATTCTGGGATGCTTCCAGAATTCTTCTGGGTTGCTTCCGGAATACTTCGGGCATGTTTCCCAATTCTTCATGAGAAGATTCCATAATCCATATTGGATGCTTCCAGAATCCTTGAAATATACTCCCAGAATCTTTCTGGAATGGTTCCAGAATCCTTCTGGGCTGCTTCTGAGTTCCTTGGAAAAGTTGCATGATTCCAGTGTTCTTTTGTCAAAATTCTTCAAGGTTAATTCCGAAATTTTTCTGGGATGCTTCTTAAATCACTATCGAGTGCATCCGAAATGCTTCAGAGATGCTTACAGAAATCTTCTGAGTTGCTTCCAGAATCCTTCTGGGATGTTTTCAGAACTCTTATGCGATGCTTCCAAGTTTCTTCTAGGTTGCCTTCAGAATGCTTCTAGAATTCTTCCAGGGTAATTTCAAAATTCTTCTGAGATGCTTCTTAATTCTTCGTTGAATGCTTCCAGAATTTTTCAGGAACGCTGCCAGATTTCTTTTGGGATGCTTTCAGAATTCAGCTGGAATGTATCCATATTCCTTCTGAAATGCTTTCAGTATTCTTCTGGGATGCTTTCCAATTCCTTCGAGGAATCTCCTAGAAACCTTTAGGTATGCTTCGAGAATCTTTCCTGGGAACTTCCAGAATCCGCCTGGGTTCCTTTTTAAATTCTTCTGAGTTGTTTCTAGATTGTTTCAGGGATGGGTTTGAATTCCTTATTGTTTGCTTCCAGTAACCTTCTGGGATGCTTCCACAAAAACTCTTTAGGTATAGCAAAAAATGATGAAGTAAAATCAGGGATGCGTCCAAATTTCTTATTGGATGCTCCCAGAAACCTTCAGGTATGCTACCAGTATCCTTTCGAGATGTTTCCAGCATCTTTCTGGGATACTTCCGGAATTCTCCTGAGTTGCTTCCGGAATATTCTTCGGAAATATTCCTTAAGAATTCTTATCGGTAGTTTCGAGAATCCTTCTGGGATGCTTGCAAAATTCGTCAGGGACGCATTCTGGGATGCTTCCACCAGAATTCTTCTGGGTTGCTTCCGGAATACTTCGGGGATGCTTCCGATTTTTTTATGGGAAGCTTCAAGAATCCTTACTGGATGCTTCAGGAATGATTCGGGGATGTTTCCAAATTCTTCATGAGAAAGTTCCAGAATCCATATTGCATGCTTCCAGAATCCTTAAAATATACTCCCAGAATCTTTCTGAAATGCTTCCAGAATCCTTCTGGGCTGCTTCCGTGTTCCTTGGAGGAGTTGAATGATTCCAGAGCTCTTTTTTTTCAAAATTCTTCTAGGTTAATTCTGAAATTCTTCTGGGATGCTTAATTAATTCACTATCGAATGCATCCAGAATGCTTCAGAGATGCTTACAGAAATCTTCTGAGTTGGTTCCAGACTCCTTCTGGGATATTTTCAGAACGCTTATGGGATGTTTTCAAGTTCCTTCTGCCTTCAGAATGCTTCTATAATTCTCCCAGGATTTCAAAATTCTAAGATGCTTCAAAATTCCTCATTCGATGCTTCCAGAATTCTTCAGGAATGCTTCCAGATTTCTTATGGAATGCTTCCAGTATTCATCTGGTATGTATCCAGATTCCTTCTGAAATGCTTTCAATATTGTTCTGGGATGCTTTTCAATTCTTTCTGGGAATCTTCTAGAAACCTTTAGGTATGCTTCCAGAATCTTTCCTGGGTACTCCCAGAATCCATCTGGGTTCCTTTTTAAATTCTTCTGAGTTGTTTCTAGATTTCTTCAGGGATGCGTTTGAATTTCTTATTGCATGCTTCCAGTAACCTTCTGGGATGCTTCCAGAAGAACTCTTTAGGTATAGCAAAACATGATGAAGTTAAATCATGTTGATATCTTCAGCACATTCATTCGTCATCACACAAGAAACATATTTGTCGATGACACCGGTATGATGTAACCATTTTTTGCTATAAGATAATTTGTCTTAGTGCTTTTTTTTGTCAAAACACAACTACTCTGTACTGCCGTTCTACGCCCGATTGTCCCATGTTATATGAGATTCCCATAAAACATGAGACAATCGGGCGTAGAACGGCAGTGTAACTATTGCATCAATTGTTATCAACAAACAATAGTTCAATAGTTTTTGATTGACAAAACTGAAGTATTTTGAAGTTCATCTCGTGAATTTGAAATCAATCTAGTTTTTAACCGCTGAGATTAATGCAGATGTTCCTTTTAGGTTTCCAAAGGGAATTCCTTTGACGATTCCTATGGGAGTTCCATCTGCAATTTATCAATGTCTTCATTGTTGGATTCATTCAAGAACTTCTGCTAGATTCCCCCCAGCAGCTGGAACTTCTCCAAGATTGGGATTCTCCCAAGAGTTGCTTCTGGGAATCCTCCAAGAGTTTTCTTTGGGAATCCTCTAGGCGTTCTATTTGGAAATACAAATACTCCAGGTTTTTTTTCTGGGAATCCTCAAGGAGTTTCAATTGGAATCCTTCAGGAGTTCCTACTGAAAATCTTCCGGAAGGCTTCCTAGAATTCTTTCTGGCTATCTTCAAGCATTTTTTTCTGGGAATCCTCTAGAATTTTCTTTAAAAAAATCCTTATGGACTACCTTGAGGGGATCTTTCCTTGAGGGAAGTTTTTTGGCAATCTTTTAGGAGTTCCTTCTAGGAATCCTCCACAGGAATACCTTGAGTAAATTCAGCAGGAGAGTTATTGTATTGGTAGGGTTATGGTAAAATTCAAGCGGTTTTTTCTGAGAATCTTCCATAAATCACTTGAGAGGATTTCCTTGTCGGGATCTTCCAGAAGTTTCTTTTAGGAATCCTACATACCCAAGAAAAACAGATAGCTGAATAATGGTTTCTTAAAGACAATTATTATACAGCTAAAATGTTTGTTGGGTAGAAGTTTCTGTGAATTCTGCAGGAGGCCCTAATTATAAAGTATTGTATGTATTAGAAAGTTTTGGACTAAAACGAGTGATTTTTCCAGCAATTCCTTCGGGATTCTTCCAGGAATTCCTCCAGGAATTCCTCCTGGGATTCCTCTAGGAATTCCTTCTGGGATTCCCCAAGGGATTCCTCCAGGAATAGGACAGATCGGTGAAGTACTAGATTTGTAGTAATGAGCTGAATTTTAGTATGGTGAGAAGGTCAATTCTCCGTTTCTGCAATGAAATGGTGCAAAAAGCGTGGGTATTATGATTCCTTGCCTAAAATGATGCTGTTTGAGCAAAACTTTGGGCAACAGTATTGTTGTTTTCTCCATTTCTTGCAACATAAACAACATAGTTATCCAAAGTTTTGCTCAAACAGCATCAAATTAGGCAAGGAATCATAATACCCACACTTTTTGCACCATTTCATTGCAGAAACGGAGAATTGACCTTCTCACCATACAAAAATTCAGCTCATTACTACAAATCTAGTACTACACCGAACGTGCCCCATTCTTACGGGGATTCCTCCAGGAATTCTTACGGGGATTCCTCCAGAAAATCCTTCGGGGATTCCTCCGGGAATTCCATCGGGGATTCCTCTAGGAATTCCATCGGGGATTCCTCTAGGAATCCCTTCTGGGATTCCTCCAGGAATTCCTTCGAGGATTCCTCCTGGAATTTCGTTCGGGGATTCCTCCTGGAATTCCTTCGGGGATTCCTCCTGGAATTCCTTCGGGGATTCCTCCTGGAATTCCTTCGGGGATTCCTCCTGGAATTCCTTCGGGGATTCCTCCTGGAATTCCTTCTGAGATTCCTCCAGCAATTTCTTTGCGGATTCCTCCAGGAATTCCTTCGGGGATTCCTCCGGGAATTCCTTCGGGGATTCCTCCAGGAATTCCTTCGGGGATTCCTCCAGGAATTCCTTCGGGGATTCCTCCAGGAATTCCTTCGGGGATTCCTCCAGGAATTCCTTCGGGGATTCCTCCAGGAATTCCTTCGGGGATTCCTCCAGGAATTCCTTCGGGGATTCCTCCAGCAATTCCTTCGGGGATTCCTCCAGGAATTCCTTCGGGGATTCCTCCAGCAATTCCTTCGGGGATTCCTCCAGGAATTCCTTCGGGGATTCCTCCAGGAATTCCTTCGGGGATTCCTCCAGGAATTCCTTCGGGGATTCCTCCAGGAATTCCTTCGGGGATTCCTCCAGGAATTCCTTCGGGGATTCCTCCAGGAATTCCTTCGGGGATTCCTCCAGGAATACCTTCGGGGATTCCTCCAGGAATTCCTTCGGGGATTCCTCCAGGAATTCCTTCGGGGATTCCTCCAGGAATTCCTTCGGGGATTCCTCCAGGAATTCCTTCGGGGATTCCTCCAGGAATTCCTTCGGGGATTCCTCCAGGAATTCCTTCGGGGATTCCTCCAGGAATTCCTTCGGGGATTCCTCCAGGAATTCCTTCGGGGATTCCTCCAGGAATTCCTTCGGGGATTCCTCCAGGAATTCCTTCGGGGATTCCTCCAGGAATTCCTTCGGGGATTCCTCCAGGAATTCCTTCGGGGATTCCTCCAGGAATTCCTTCGAGTATTCCTCCAGGAATTCCTTTGGGGATTCCTCCAGGAATTCCTGCGGGGATTCCTCCAGGAATTCCTTCGGGGATTCCTCCAGGAATTCCTTCGGGGATTCCTCCAGGAATTCCTTCGGGGATTCCTCCAGGAATTCCTTCGGGGATTCCTCCAGGAATTCCTTCGGGGATTCCTCCAGGAATTCCTTCGGGGATTCCTCCAGGAATTCCTTCGGGGATTCCTTCAGGGATTCCTTCAGGAATTTCTTCGGGGACTCCTCCAGGAATTCCTTCGGGAATTCCTCCAGGAATTCCTTCGGGAATTCCTCCAGGAATTCCTTCGGGAATTCCTCCAGGAATTCCTTCGGGAATTCCTCCAGGAATTCCTCCAGGAATTCCTTCGGGGATTTCTTAAAGAATTCATTCGGGGATTCCTCCAAGAATTCCTTCGGGGATTCCTCCAAGAATTCCTTCGGGGATTCCTCCAGGAATTCCTTCGGGGATTCCTCCAGGAATTCCTTCGGGGATTCCTCCAGGAATTCCTTCGGGGATTCCTCCAGGAATTCCTTCGGGGATTCCTCCAGGAATTCCTTCGGGGATTCCTCCAGGAATTCCTTCGGGGATTCCTCCAGGAATTCCTTCGGGGATTCCTCCAGGAATTCCTTCGGGGATTCCTCCAGGAATTCCTTCGGGGATTCCTCCAGGAATTCCTTCGGGGATTCCTCCAGGAATTCCTTCGGGGATTCCTCCAGGAATTCCTGCGGGGATTACTCTAGGAATTTCTTCGGGGATTCCTCCAGGAATTCCTTCGGGGATTCCTCCAGGAATTCCTTCGGGGATTCCTCCAGGAATTCCTTCGGGGATTCCTCCATGATTTCCTTCGGGGATTCCTCCAGGAATTCCTCCAGACTTTACTACGGACATTCCTTCAGGGTTTCTTCCAGAAATTTCTTCGGGGATTCCTCCAACGTTTCCTCTAGGAATTCCTCCAGGAATTCCTTCAGAAATTCGTCCAGGAATTCCTTCGGGGATTCCTCCAGCAATTCCTTCGGGGATTCCTCCAGGAATTCCTTCGGGGATTCCTCCAGGAATTCCTTCGGGGATTCCTTCAAGAATTCCTTCGGGGATTCCTCCAGGAATTCCTTCGGGGATTCCTCCAGGAATTCCTTCGGGGATTCCTCCAGGAATTCCTTCGGGGATTCCTTCAGGGATTCCTCCAGGAATTTCTTCGGGGACTCTTCCAGGAATTCCTTCGGGAATTCCTCCAGGAATTCCTTCGGGAATTCCTCCAGGAATTCCTTCGGGAATTCCTCCAGGAATTCCTTCGGGAATTCCTCCAGGAATTCCTTCGGGAATTCCTCCAGGAATTCCTTCGGGAATTCCTCCAGGAATTCCTTCGGGAATTCCTCCAGGAATTCCTTCGGGAATTCCTCCAGGAATTCCTTCGGGAATTCCTCCAGGAATTCCTTCGGGAATTCCTCCAGGAATTCCTTCGGGAATTCCTCCAGGAATTCCTTCGGGAATTCCTCCAGGAATTCCTTCGGGAATTCCTCCAGGAATTCCTTCGGGAATTCCTCCAGGAATTCCTTCGGGAATTCCTCCAGGAATTCCTTCGGGAATTCCTCCAGAAATTCCTTCGGGAATTCCTCCAGGAATTCCTTCGGGGATTTCTTCAAGAATTCCTTCGGGGATTCCTCCAAGAATTCCTTCGGGGATTCCTCCAAGAATTCCTTCGGGGATTCCTCCAGGAATTCCTTCGGGGATTCCTCCAGGAATTCCTTCGGGGATTCCTCCAGGAATTCCTTCGGGGATTCCTCCAGGAATTCCTTCGGGGATTCCTCCAGGAATTCCTTCGGGGATTCCTCCAGGAATTCCTTCGGGGATTCCTCCAGGAATTCCTTCGGGGATTCCTCCAGGAATTCCTTCGGGGATTCCTCCAGGAATTCCTTCGGGGATTCCTCCAGGAATTCCTTCGGGGATTCCTCCAGGAATTCCTTCGGGGATTCCTCCAGGAATTCCTTCGGGGATTCCTCCAGGAATTCCTTCGGGGATTCCTCCAGGAATTCCTTCGGGGATTCCTCCAAGAATTCCTGCGGGGATTCCTCCAGGAATTCCTTCGGGGATTCCTCCAGGAATTCCTGCGGGGATTACTCTAGGAATTTCTTCGGGGATTCCTCCAGGAATTCCTTCGGGGATTCCTCCAGGAATTCCTTCGGGGATTCCTCCATGATTTCCTTCGGGGATTCCTCCAGGAATTCCTCCAGGAATTCCTCCAGGAATTCCTCCAGGGATTCCTCCAGGGATTCCTCCAGGAATTCCTCCAGGGATTCCTCCAGGAATTCCTCCAGGGATTCCTCCAGGAATTCCTCCAGGAATTCCTCCAGGGATTCCTCCAGGAATTCCTCCAGGGATTCCTCCAGGAATTCCTCCAGGGATTCCTCCAGGAATTCCTCCAGGGATTCCTCCAGGGATTCCTCCAGGAATTCCTCCAGGGATTCCTCCAGGAATTCCTCCAGGGATTCCTCCAGGAATTCCTCCAGGGATTCCTCCAGGAATTCCTCCAGGGATTCCTCCAGGAATTCCTCCAGGGATTCCTCCAGGAATTCCTCCAGGGATTCCTCCAGGAATTCCTCCAGGGATTCCTCCAGGAATTCCTCCAGGGATTCCTCCAGGAATTCCTCCAGGGATTCCTCCAGGAATTCCTCCAGGGATTCCTCCAGGAATTCCTCCAGGGATTCCTCCAGGAATTCCTCCAGGGATTCCTCCAGGAATTCCTCCAGGGATTTCTCCAGGAATTCCTCCAGGGATTCCTCCAGGAATTCCTCCAGGGATTCCTCCAGGAATTCCTCCAGGGATTCCTCCAGGAATTCCTCCAGGGATTCCTCCAGGAATTCCTCCAGGGATTCCTCCAGGAATTCCTCCAGGGATTCCTCCAGGAATTCCTCCAGGGATTCCTCCAGGAATTCCTCCAGGGATTCCTCCAGGAATTCCTCCAGGGATTCCTCCAGGAATTCCACCAGGGATTCCTCCAGGAATTCCTCAAGGGATTGCTCCAGGAATTCTTCCAGGGAATCCTCCAGGAATTCCTCCAGGGATTCCTCCAGGAATTCCTCCAGGGATTCCTCCAGGAATTCCTCCAGGGATTCCTCCAGGAATTCCTCCAGGGATTCCTCCAGGAATTCCACCAGGGATTCCTCCAGGAATTCCTCAAGGGATTTCTCCAGGAATTCTTCCAGGGAATCCTCCAGGAATTCCTCCAGGGATTCCTCCAGGAATTCCTCCAGGGATTCCTCCAGGAATTCCTCCAGGGATTCCTCCAGGAATTCCTCCAGAATTCCTCCCTGAATTCCTCTAGGAATTCCTTCGAGGATTCCTCCAGGAATTCCTCCGGGGATTCCTCCAGGAATTCCTCCGGGGATTCCTCCAGGAATTCCTCCGGGGATTCCTCCAGGAATTCCTCCGGGGATTCCTCCAGGAATTCCTCCGGGGATTCCTCCAGGAATTCCTCCAGGAATTCCTCCAGGAATTCCTCCAGAATTCCTCCCTGAATTCCTCTAGGAATTCCTTTGAGGATTCCTCCAGGAATTCCTCCGGGGATTCCTCCAGGAATTCCTCCGGGGATTCCTCCAGGAATTCCTCCGGGGATTCCTCCAGGAATTCCTCCGGGGATTCCTCCAGGAATTCCTCCGGGGATTCCTCCAGGAATTCCTCCGGGGATTCCTACAGGAATTCCTTCGGGGATTCCTCCAGCAATTCCTCCGGGGATTCCTCCAGGAATTCCTTCGGGGATTCCTCCAGGAATTCCTTCGGGGATTCCTCCAGGAATTCCTTCGGGGATTCCTCCAGGAATTCCTTCGGGGATTCCTCCAGGAATTCCTCCGGGGATTCCTCCAGGAATTCCTCCGGGGATTCCTCCAGGAATTCCTCCGGGGATTCCTCCAGGAATTCCTCCAGGAATTCCTTCGGGGATTCCTCCAGGAATTCCTTCGGGGATTCCTCCAGGAATTCCTTCGGGGATTCCTCCAGGAATTCCTTCGGGGATTCCTCCAGGAATTCCTTCGGGGATTCCTCCAGCAATTCCTTCGGGGATTCCTCCAGCAATTCCTTCGGGGATTCCTCCAGCAATTCCTTCGGGGATTCCTCCAGCAATTCCTTCGGGGATTCCTCCAGCAATTCCTTCGGGGATTCCTCCAGCAATTCCTTCGGGGATTCCTCCAGGAATTCCTTCAGGGATTCCTCCAGGAATTCCTTCGGGGACTCCTCCAGGAATTCCTTCGGGGACTCCTCCAAGAATTCCTTCGGGGATTCCTCCAGGAATTCCTTCGGGGATTCCTTCAGGGATTCCTCCAGGAATTTCTTCGGGGACTCCTCCAGGAATTCCTTCGGGGATTCCTCCAGGAATTCCTTCGGGAATTTCTCCAGGAATTCCTTCGGGGATTCCTCCAGGAATTCCTTCGGGGATTCCTTCAGGGATTCCTCCAGGAATTTCTTCGGGGACTCCTCCAGGAATTTCTTCGGGGACTCCTCCAGGAATTCCTTCGGGGATTCCTCCAGGAATTCCTTCGGGGATTCCTCCGGGAATTCCATCGGGGATTCCTCTAGGAATTCCTTCTGGGATTCCTCCAGGAATTCCTTCGAGGATTCCTCCTGGAATTTCGTTCGGGGATTCCTCCTGGAATTCCTTCGGGGATTCCTCCTGGAATTCCTTCGGGGATTCCTCCAGGAATTCCTTCGGGGATTCCTCCAGGAATTCCTTCGGGGATTCCTCCAGCAATTCCTTCGGGGATTCCTCCAGCAATTCCTTCGGGGATTCCTCCAGCAATTCCTTCGGGGATTCCTCCAGCAATTCCTTCGGGGATTCCTCCAGCAATTCCTTCGGGGATTCCTCCAGCAATTCCTTCGGGGATTCCTCCAGGAATTCCTTTCCTCCAGGAATTCCTTCTATTTATTTATTTATTGCTGCAAAAATACGTAACGTAAGACATTCATCTTTTTTATGTTACATTGAATATTTCTAGTGGAACGAAGCGCCGTTAGCTCGTGTTTTACTTGAACATTTTTGTATTACTTATCCTACATTATTTAACTTATTTAAAACTTATATTCGGGGACTCCTCCAGGAATTCCTTCGGGGACTCCTCCAGGAATTCCTTCGGGGACTCCTCCAAGAATTCCTTCGGGGATTCCTCCAGGAATTCCTCCAGGAATTCCTTCGGGGATTCCTCCAGGAATTCCTTCGGGGATTCCTCCAGGAATTCCTTCGGGGATTCCTCCAGGAATTCCTTCGGGGATTCCTCCAGGAATTCCTTCGGGGATTCCTCCAGCAATTCCTTCGGGGATTCCTCCAGCAATTCCTTCGGGGATTCCTCCAGCAATTCCTTCGGGGATTCCTCCAGCAATTCCTTCGGGGATTCCTCCAGGAATTCCTTCAGGGATTCCTCCAGGAATTCCTTCGGGGACTCCTCCAGGAATTCCTTCGGGGACTCCTCCAGGAATTCCTTCGGGGACTCCTCCAAGAATTCCTTCGGGGATTCCTCCAGGAATTCCTTCGGGGATTCCTTCAGGGATTCCTCCAGGAATTTCTTCGGGGACTCCTCCAGGAATTCCTTCGAGGATTCCTCCTGGAATTTCGTTCGGGGATTCCTCCTGGAATTCCTTCGGGGATTCCTCCTGGAATTCCTTCGGGGACTCCTCCAAGAATTCCTTCGGAAATTTCTCCAGGAATTCCTTCGGGGATTCCTCCAGGAATTTCTTCGGGGACTCCTCCAGGAATTTCTTCGGGGACTCCTCCAGGAATTCCTTCGGGGATTCCTCCAGGAATTCCTTCGGGAATTCCTCCAGGAATTCCTTCGGGGATTCCTCCAGGAATTCCTTCGGGGATTCCTTCAGGGATTCCTTCAGGAATTTCTTCGGGGACTCCTCCAGGAATTCCTTCGGGAATTCCTCCAGGAATTCCTTCGGGAATTCCTCCAGGAATTCCTTCGGGAATTCCTCCAGGAATTCCTTCGGGAATTCCTCCAGGAATTCCTTCGGGAATTCCTCCAGGAATTCCTCCAGGAATTCCTTCGGGGATTTCTTAAAGAATTCATTCGGGGATTCCTCCAAGAATTCCTTCGGGGATTCCTCCAAGAATTCCTTCGGGGATTCCTCCAGGAATTCCTTCGGGGATTCCTCCAGGAATTCCTTCGGGGATTCCTCCAGGAATTCCTTCGGGGATTCCTCCAGGAATTCCTTCGGGGATTCCTCCAGGAATTCCTTCGAGGATTCCTCCAGGAATTCCTTCGGGGATTCCTCCAGGAATTCCTTCGGGGATTCCTCCAGGAATTCCTTCGGGGATTCCTCCAGGAATTCCTTCGGGGATTCCTCCAGGAATTCCTTCGGGGATTCCTCCAGGAATTCCTTCGGGGATTCCTCCAGGAATTCCTTCGGGGATTCCTCCAGGAATTCCTTCGGGGATTCCTCCAGGAATTCCTTCGGGGATTCCTCCAGGAATTCCTGCGGGGATTACTCTAGGAATTTCTTCGGGGATTCCTCCAGGAATTCCTTCGGGGATTCCTCCAGGAATTCCTTCGGGGATTCCTCCAGGAATTCCTTCGGGGATTCCTCCATGATTTCCTTCGGGGATTCCTCCAGGAATTCCTCCAGACTTTACTACGGAAATTCCTTCAGGGATTCTTCCAGAAATTTCTTCGGGGATTCCTCCAACGTTTCCTCTAGGAATTCCTCCAGGAATTCCTTCAGAAATTCGTCCAGGAATTCCTTCGGGGATTCCTCCAGCAATTCCTTCGGGGATTCCTCCAGGAATTCCTTCGGGGATTCCTCCAGGAATTCCTTCGGGGATTCCTTCAGGAATTCCTTCGGGGATTCCTCCAGGAATTCCTTCGGGGATTCCTCCAGGAATTCCTTCGGGGATTCCTCCAGGAATTCCTTCGGGGATTCCTTCAGGGATTCCTCCAGGAATTTCTTCGGGGACTCTTCCAGGAATTCCTTCGGGAATTCCTCCAGGAATTCCTTCGGGAATTCCTCCAGGAATTCCTTCGGGAATTCCTCCAGGAATTCCTTCGGGAATTCCTCCAGGAATTCCTTCGGGAATTCCTCCAGGAATTCCTTCGGGAATTCCTCCAGGAATTCCTTCGGGAATTCCTCCAGAAATTCCTTCGGGAATTCCTCCAGGAATTCCTTCGGGGATTTCTTCAAGAATTCCTTCGGGGATTCCTCCAAGAATTCCTTCGGGGATTCCTCCAAGAATTCCTTCGGGGATTCCTCCAGGAATTCCTTCGGGGATTCCTCCAGGAATTCCTTCGGGGATTCCTCCAGGAATTCCTTCGGGGATTCTTCCAGGAATTCCTTCGGGGATTCCTCCAGGAATTCCTTCGGGGATTCCTCCAGGAATTCCTTCGGGGATTCCTCCAGGAATTCCTTCGGGGATTCCTCCAGGAATTCCTTCGGGGATTCCTCCAGGAATTCCTTCGGGGATTCCTCCAGGAATTCCTTCGGGGATTCCTCCAGGAATTCCTTCGGGGATTCCTCCAGGAATTCCTTCGGGGATTCCTCCAGGAATTCCTTCGGGGATTCCTCCAGGAATTCCTTCGGGGATTCCTCCAAGAATTCCTGCGGGGATTCCTCCAGAAATTCCTTCGGGGATTCCTCCAGGAATTCCTGCGGGGATTACTCTAGGAATTTCTTCGGGGATTCCTCCAGGAATTCCTTCGGGGATTCCTCCAGGAATTCCTTCGGGGATTCCTCCATGATTTCCTTCGGGGATTCCTCCAGGAATTCCTCCAGGAATTCCTCCAGGAATTCCTCCAGGGATTCCTCCAGGAATTCCTCCAGGGATTCCTCCAGGAATTCCTCCAGGGATTCCTCCAGGAATTCCTCCAGGGATTCCTCCAGGAATTCCTCCAGGAATTCCTCCAGGGATTCCTCCAGGAATTCCTCCAGGGATTCCTCCAGGAATTCCTCCAGGGATTCCTCCAGGAATTCCTCCAGGGATTCCTCCAGGGATTCCTCCAGGAATTCCTCCAGGGATTCCTCCAGGAATTCCTCCAGGGATTCCTCCAGGAATTCCTCCAGGGATTCCTCCAGGAATTCCTCCAGGGATTCCTCCAGGAATTCCTCCAGGGATTCCTCCAGGAATTCCTCCAGGGATTCCTCCAGGAATTCCTCCAGGGATTCCTCCAGGAATTCCTCCAGGGATTCCTCCAGGAATTCCTCCAGGGATTCCTCCAGGAATTCCTCCAGGGATTCCTCCAGGAATTCCTCCAGGGATTCCTCCAGGAATTCCTCCAGGGATTCCTCCAGGAATTCCTCCAGGGATTCCTCCAGGAATTCCTCCAGGGATTTCTCCAGGAATTCCTCCAGGGATTCCTCCAGGAATTCCTCCAGGGATTCCTCCAGGAATTCCTCCAGGGATTCCTCCAGGAATTCCTCCAGGGATTCCTCCAGGAATTCCTCCAGGGATTCCTCCAGGAATTCCTCCAGGGATTCCTCCAGGAATTCCTCCAGGGATTCCTCCAGGAATTCCACCAGGGATTCCTCCAGGAATTCCTCAAGGGATTTCTCCAGGAATTCTTCCAGGGAATCCTCCAGGAATTCCTCCAGGGATTCCTCCAGGAATTCCTCCAGGGATTCCTCCAGGAATTCCTCCAGGGATTCCTCCAGGAATTCCTCCAGGGATTCCTCCAGGAATTCCTCCAGGGATTCCTCCAGGAATTCCACCAGGGATTCCTCCAGGAATTCCTCAAGGGATTTCTCCAGGAATTCTTCCAGGGAATCCTCCAGGAATTCCTCCAGGGATTCCTCCAGGAATTCCTCCAGGGATTCCTCCAGGAATTCCTCCAGAATTCCTCCCTGAATTCCTCTAGGAATTCCTTCGAGGATTCCTCCAGGAATTCCTCCGGGGATTCCTCCAGGAATTCCTCCGGGGATTCCTCCAGGAATTCCTCCGGGGATTCCTCCAGGAATTCCTCCGGGGATTCCTCCAGGAATTCCTCCGGGGATTCCTCCAGGAATTCCTCCGGGGATTCCTCCAGGAATTCCTCCAGGAATTCCTCCAGGAATTCCTCCAGGAATTCCTCCAGGAATTCCTCCAGGAATTCCTCCAGGAATTCCTCCAGGAATTCCTCCAGAATTCCTCCCTGAATTCCTCTAGGAATTCCTTTGAGGATTCCTCCAGGAATTCCTCCGGGGATTCCTCCAGGAATTCCGCCGGGGATTCCTCCAGGAATTCCTCCGGGGATTCCTCCAGGAATTCCTCCGGGGATTCCTCCAGAAATTCCTCCGGGGATTCCTCCAGGAATTCCTCCGGGGATTCCTCCAGGAATTCCTCCGGGGATTCCTACAGGAATTCCTTCGGGGATTCCTCCAGCAATTCCTCCGGGGATTCCTCCAGGAATTCCTTCGGGGATTCCTCCAGGAATTCCTTCGGGGATTCCTCCAGGAATTCCTTCGGGGATTCCTCCAGGAATTCCTTCGGGGATTCCTCCAGGAATTCCTTCGGGGATTCCTCCAGGAATTCCTCCGGGGATTCCTCCAGGAATTCCTCCGGGGATTCCTCCAGGAATTCCTCCGGGGATTCCTCCAGGAATTCCTCCGGGGATTCCTCCAGGAATTCCTCCGGGGATTCCTCCAGGAATTCCTTCGGGGATTCCTCCAGGAATTCCTTCGGGGATTCCTCCAGGAATTCCTTCGGGGATTCCTCCAGCAATTCCTTCGGGGATTCCTCCAGCAATTCCTTCGGGGATTCCTCCAGCAATTCCTTCGGGGATTCCTCCAGCAATTCCTTCGGGGATTCCTCCAGCAATTCCTTCGGGGATTCCTCCAGCAATTCCTTCGGGGATTCCTCCAGCAATTCCTTCGGGGATTCCTCCAGGAATTCCTTCAGGGATTCCTCCAGGAATTCCTTCAGGGATTCCTCCAGGAATTCCTTCAGGGATTCCTCCAGGAATTCCTTCAGGGATTCCTCCAGGAATTCCTTCGGGGACTCCTCCAGGAATTCCTTCGGGGACTCCTCCAAGAATTCCTTCGGGGATTCCTCCAGGAATTCCTTCGGGGATTCCTTCAGGGATTCCTCCAGGAATTTCTTCGGGGACACCTCCAGGAATTCCTTCGGGGATTCCTCCAGGAATTCCTTCGGGAATTTCTCCAGGAATTCCTTCGGGGATTCCTCCAGGAATTCCTTCGGGGATTGCTTCAGGGATTCCTCCAGGAATTTCTTCGGGGACTCCTCCAGGAATTTCTTCGGGGACTCCTCCAGGAATTCCTTCGGGGATTCCTCCAGGAATTCCTTCGGGGATTCCTCCGGGAATTCCATCGGGGATTCCTCTAGGAATTCCTTCTGGGATTCCTCTAGGAATTCCTTCTGGGATTCCTCCAGGAATTCCTTCGAGGATTCCTCCTGGAATTTCGTTCGGGGATTCCTCCTGGAATTCCTTCGGGGATTCCTCCTGGAATTCCTTCGGGGATTCCTCCAGGAATTCCTTCGGGGATTCCTCCAGGAATTCCTTCGGGGATTCCTCCAGCAATTCCTTCGGGGATTCCTCCAGCAATTCCTTCGGGGATTCCTCCAGCAATTCCTTCGGGGATTCCTCCAGCAATTCCTTCGGGGATTCCTCCAGCAATTCCTTCGGGGATTCCTCCAGCAATTCCTTCGGGGATTCCTCCAGCAATTCCTTCGGGGATTCCTCCAGGAATTCCTTCAGGGATTCCTCCAGGAATTCCTTCGGGGACTCCTCCAAGAATTCCTTCGGGGATTCCTCCAGGAATTCCTCCAGGAATTCCTTCGGGGATTCCTCCAGGAATTCCTTCGGGGATTCCTCCAGGAATTCCTTCGGGGATTCCTCCAGGAATTCCTTCGGGGATTCCTCCAGGAATTCCTTCGGGGATTCCTCCAGGAATTCCTTCGGGGATTCCTCCAGCAATTCCTTCGGGGATTCCTCCAGCAATTCCTTCGGGGATTCCTCCAGCAATTCCTTCGGGGATTCCTCCAGCAATTCCTTCGGGGATTCCTCCAGGAATTCCTTCAGGGATTCCTCCAGGAATTCCTTCGGGGACTCCTCCAGGAATTCCTTCGGGGATTCCTCCAGGAATTCCTTCGGGGATTCCTCCAGGAATTCCTTCGGGGATTCCTCCAGCAATTCCTTCGGGGATTCCTCCAGCAATTCCTTCGGGGATTCCTCCAGCAATTCCTTCGGGGATTCCTCCAGGAATTCCTTCAGGGATTCCTCCAGGAATTTCTTCGGGGACTCCTCCAGGAATTCCTTCGAGGATTCCTCCTGGAATTTCGTTCGGGGATTCCTCCTGGAATTCCTTCGGGGATTCCTCCTGGAATTCCTTCGGGGACTCCTCCAAGAATTCCTTCGGAAATTTCTCCAGGAATTCCTTCGGGGATTCCTCCAGGAATTTCTTCGGGGACTCCTCCAGGAATTTCTTCGGGGACTCCTCCAGGAATTCCTTCGGGGATTCCTCCGGGAATTCCATCGGGGATTCCTCTAGGAATTCCTTCTGGGATTCCTCCAGGAATTCCTTCGAGGATTCCTTCTGGAATTTCGTTCGGGGATTCCTCCTGGAATTCCTTCGGGGATTCCTCCTGGAATTCCTTCGGGGATTCCTCCTGGAATTCCTTCGGGGATTCCTCCTGGAATTCCTTCGGGGATTCCTTCTGGAATTCCTTCGGGGAATCCTCCTGGAATTCCTTCGGGGATTCCTCCAGGAATTCCTTCGGGGACTCCTCCAGGAATTCCTTCGGGGATTCCTCCGGGGATTCCTTCGGGGATTCCTTCGGGGATTCCTTCGGGGATTCCTTCGGGGATTCCTTCGGGGATTCCTCAAGGAATTCCTTCTGAGATTCCTCCAGCAATTTCTTCGCGGATTCCTCCAGGAATTCCTTCTGGGATTCCTCCAGGAATTCCTTCGGGGATTCCTCCAGGAATTCCTTCGGGGATTCCTCCAGGAATTCCTTCGGGGATTCCTCCAGGAATTCCTTCGGGGATTCCTCCAGGAATTCCTTCGGGGATTCCTCCAGGAATTCCTTCGGGGATTCCTCCAGGAATTCCTTCGGGGATTCCTCCAGGAATTCCTTCGGGGATTCCTCCAGGAATTCCTTCGGGGATTCCTCCAGGAATTCCTTCGGGGATTCCTCCAGGAATTCCTTCGGGGATTCCTCCAGGAATTCCTTCGGGGATTCCTCCAGGAATTCCTTCGGGGATTCCTCCAGGAATTCCTTCGGGGATTCCTCCAGGAATTCCTTCGGGGATTCCTCCAGGAATTCCTTCGGGGATTCCTCCAGGAATTCCTTCGGGGATTCCTCCAGGAATTCCTTCGGGGATTCCTCCAGGAATTCCTTCGGGGATTCCTCCAGGAATTCCTTCGGGGATTCCTCCAGGAATTCCTTCGGGGATTCCTCCAGGAATTCCTTCGGGGATTTCTCCAGGAATTCCTTCGAAGATTCCTCCAGGAATTCCTTCGGGGATTCCTCCAGGAATTCCTTCGGGGATTCCTCCAGGAATTCCTTCGGGGATTCCTCCAGGAATTCCTTCGGGGATTCCTCCAGGAATTCCTTCGGGGATTCCTCCAGGAATTCCTTCGGGGATTCCTCCAGGAATTCCTTCGGGGATTCCTCCAGGAATTCCTTCGGGGATTCCTCCAGGAATTCCTTCGGGGATTCCTCCAGGAATTCCTTCGGGGATTCCTCCAGGAATTCCTTCGGGGATTCCTCCAGGAATTCCTTCGGGGATTCCTCCTGGAATTCCTTCGGGTTTCCCCCCAGGAATTCCTTCGGGGATTCCTCCAGAAATTCCTTCGGGGATTCCTCCAGGAATTCCTTCGGGGATTCCTTCGGGGATTCCATCAGGGATTCCTCCAGGAATTTCTTCGGGGACTCCTCCAGGAATTCCTTCGGGAATTCCTCCAGGAATTCCTTCGGGAATTCCTCCAGGAATTCCTTCGGGAATTCCTCCAGGAATTCCTTCGGGAATTCCTCCAGGAATTCCTTCGGGAATTCCTCCAGGAATTCCTTCGGGAATTCCTCCAGGAATTCCTTCGGGAATTCCTCCAGGAATTCCTTCGGGAATTCCTCCAGGAATTCCTTCGGGAATTCCTCCAGGAATTCCTTCGGGAATTCCTCCAGGAATTCCTTCGGGAATTCCTCCAGGAATTCCTTCGGGAATTCCTCCAGGAATTCCTTCGGGAATTCCTCCAGGAATTCCTTCTGGAATTCCTCCAGGAATTCCTTCGGGAATTCCTCCAGGAATTCCTTCGGGAACTCCTCCAGGAATTCCTTCGGGAACTCCTCCAGGAATTCCTTCGGGAATTCCTCCAGGAATTCCTTCGGGGATTTCTTCAAGAATTCCTTCGGGGATTCCTCCAAGAAATCCTTCGGGGATTCCTCCAAGAATTCCTTCGGGGATTCCTCCAGGAATTCCTTCGGGGATTCCTCCAGGAATTCCTTCGGGGATTCCTCCAGGAATTCCTTCGGGGATTCTTCCAGGAATTCCTTCGGGGATTCCTCCAGGAATTCCTTCGGGGATTCCTCCAGGAATTCCTGCGGGGATTACTCTAGGAATTTCTTCGGGGATTCCTCCAGGAATTCCTTCGGGGATTCCTCCATGATTTCCTTCGGGGATTCCTCCAGGAATTCCTCCAGACTTTACTACGGAAATTCCCTCAGGGTTTCTTCCAGAAATTTCTTCGGGGATTCCTCCAACGTTTCCTCTAGGAATTCCTCCAGGAATTCCTCCAGAAATTCCTCCAGGGATTCCTTCAGGAATTCCTCCAGGAATTCCTCCAGGAATTCCTCCAGGAATTCCTCCAGGAATTCCTCCAGGAATTCCTCCAGGGATTCCTCCAGGGATTCCTCCAGGAATTCCTCCAGGGATTCCTCCAGGAATTCCTCCAGGGATTCCTCCAGGGATTCCTCCAGGGATTCCTCCAGGGATTCCTCCAGGGATTCCTCCAGGAATTCCTCCAGGAATTCCTCCAGGGATTCCTCCAGGAATTCCTCCAGGGATTCCTCCAGGAATTCCTCCAGGGATTCCTCCAGGAATTCCTCCAGGGATTCCTCCAGGAATTCCTCCAGGGATTCCTCCAGGAATTCCTCCAGGGATTCCTCCAGGAATTCCTCCAGGGATTCCTCCAGGAATTCCTCCAGGGATTCCTCCAGGAATTCCTCCAGGGATTCCTCCAGGAATTCCACCAGGGATTCCTCCAGGAATTCCTCCAGGGATTCCTCCAGGAATTCCTCCAGGGATTCCTCCAGGAATTCCTCCAGGGATTCCTCCAGGAATTCCTCCAGGGATTCCTCCAGGAATTCCTCCAGGGATTCCTCCAGGAATTCCTCCAGGGATTCCTCCAGGAATTCCTCCAGGGATTCCTCCAGGGATTCCTCCAGGAATTCCTCCAGGGATTCCTCCAGGAATTCCTCCAGGAATTCCTCCAGGGATTCCTCCAGGAATTCCTCCAGGGATTCCTCCAGGAATTCCTCCAGGGATTCCTCCAGGAATTCCTCCAGGGATTCCTCCAGGAATTCCTCCAGGGATTCCTCCAGGAATTCCTCCAGGGATTCCTCCAGGAATTCCTCCAGGGATTCCTCCAGGAATTCCTCCAGGGATTCCTCCAGGAATTCCTCCAGGGATTCCTCCAGGAATTCCTCCAGGGATTCCTCCAGGAATTCCTCCAGGGATTCCTCCAGGAATTCCTCCAGGGATTCCTCCAGGAATTCCTCCAGGGATTCCTCCAGGAATTCCTCCAGGGATTCCTCCAGGAATTCCTCCAGGGATTCCTCCAGGAATTCCTCCAGGGATTCCTCCAGGAATTCCTCCAGGGATTCCTCCAGGAATTCCTCCAGGGATTCCTCCAGGAATTCCTCCAGGAATTCCTCCAGGGATTCCTCCAGTAATTCCTCCAGGGATTCCTCCAGGAATTCCTCCAGGGATTCCTCCAGGAATTCCTCCAGGAATTCCTCCAGGGATTCCTCCCTGAATTCCTCTAGGAATTCCTTCGGGGATTCCTCCAGGAATTCTTCCGGGGATTCCTCCAGGAATTCCTCCGGGGATTCCTCCAGGAATTCCTCCGGGGATTCCTCCAGGAATTCCTCCGGGGATTCCTCCAGGAATTCCTCCGGGGATTCCTCCAGGAATTCCTCCGGGGATTCCTCCAGGAATTCCTCCGGGGATTCCTCCAGGAATTCCTCCGGGGATTCCTCCAGGAATTCCTCCGGGGATTCCTCCAGGCATTCCTTCGGGGATTCCTCCAGCAATTCCTTCGGGGATTCCTCCAGGAATTTCTCCGGGGATTCCTCCAGGAATTTCTCCGGGGATTCCTCCAGGAATTACTTCGGGGATTCCTCCAGGAATTCCTTCGGGGATTCCTCCAGGAATTCCTTCGGGGATTCCTCCAGGAATTCCTTCGGGGGTTCCTCCAGCAATTCCTTCGGGGATTCCTCCAGCAATTCCTTCGGGGATTCCTCCAGCAATTCCTTCGGGGATTCCTCCAGGAATTCCTTCGGGGATTCCTCCAGGAATTCCTGCGGGGATTACTCTAGGAATTTCTTCGGGGATTCCTCCGGGAATTCCTTCGGGGATTCCTCCATGATTTCCTTCGGGGATTCCTCCAGGAATTCCTCCAGACTTTACTACGGAAATTCCTTCAGGGTTTCTTCCAGAAATTTCTTCGGGGATTCCTCCAACGTTTCCTCTAGGAATTCCTCCAGGAATTCCTCCAGAAATTCCTCCAGGGATTCCTTCAGGAATTCCTCCAGGAATTCCTCCAGGAATTCCTCCAGGAATTCCTCCAGGAATTCCTCCAGGGATTCCTCCAGGGATTCCTCCAGGAATTCCTCCAGGGATTCCTCCAGGAATTCCTCCAGGGATTCCTCCAGAAATTCCTACAGGGATTCCTCCAGGAATTCCTCCAGGGATTCCTCCAGGGATTCCTCCAGGAATTCCTCCAGGGATTCCTCCAGGAATTCCTCCAGGGATTCCTCCAGGAATTCCTCCAGGGATTCCTCCAGGAATTCCTCCAGGGATTCCTCCAGGAATTCCTCCAGGAATTCCTCCAGGAATTCCTCCAGGGATTCCTCCAGGAATTCCTCCAGGGATTCCTCCAGGAATTCCTCCAGGGATTCCTCCAGGAATTCCTCCAGGGATTCCTCCAGGAATTCCTCCAGGGATTCCTCCAGGAATTCCTCCAGGGATTCCTCCAGGAATTCCTCCAGGGATTCCTCCAGGAATTCCTCCAGGGATTCCTCCAGGAATTCCTTCGGGGATTCCTCCAGGAATTCCTTCGGGGATTCCTCCAGGAATTCCTTCGGGGATTCCTCCAGGAATTCCTTCGGGGATTCCTCCAGGAATTCCTTCGGGGATTCCTCCAGGAATTCCTTCGGGGATTCCTCCAGGAATTCCTTCGGGGATTCCTCCAGGAATTCCTTCGGGGATTCCTCCAGGAATTCCTTCGGGGATTCCCCCAGGAATTCCTTCGGGGATTCCTCCAGGAATTCCTTCGGGGATTCCTCCAGGAATTCCTTCGGGGATTCCTCCAGGAATTCCTTCGGGGATTCCTCCAGGAATTCCTTCGGGGATTCCTCCAGGAATTCCTTCGGGGATTCCTCCAGGAATTCCTTCGGGGATTCCTCCAGGAATTCCTTCGGGGATTCCTCCAGGAATTCCTGCGGGGATTACTCTAGGAATTTCTTCGGGGATTCCTCCAGGAATTCTTCGGGGATTCCTCCATGATTTCCTTCGGGGATTCCTCCAGGAATTCCTCCAGACTTTACTACGGAAATTCCTTCAGGGTTTCTTCCAGAAATTTCTTCGGGGATTCCTCCAACGTTTCCTCTAGGAATTCCTCCAGGAATTCCTCCAGAAATTCCTCCAGGGATTCCTTCAGGAATTCCTCTAGGAATTCCTCCAGGAATTCCTCCAGGAATTCCTCCAGGAATTCCTCCAGGGATTCCTCCAGGAATTCCTCCAGGGATTCCTCCAGGAATTCCTCCAGGGATTCCTCCAGGAATTCCTCCAGGGATTCCTCCAGGAATTCCTCCAGGGATTCCTCCAGGAATTCCTCCAGGGATTCCTCCAGGAATTCCTCCAGGGATTCCTCCAGGAATTCCTCCAGGGATTCCTCCAGGAATTCCTCCAGGGATTCCTCCAGGAATTCCTCCAGGGATTCCTCCAGGAATTCCTCCAGGGATTCCTCCAGGAATTCCTCCAGGGATTCCTCCAGGAATTCCTCCAGGGATTCCTCCAGGAATTCCTCCAGGAATTCCATCAGGGATTCCTCCAGGAATTCCTCCAGGGATTCCTCCAGGAATTCCTCCAGGGATTCCTCCAGGAATTCCTCCAGGGATTCCTCCAGGAATTCCTCCAGGGATTCCTCCAGGAATTCCTCCAGGGATTCCTCCAGGAATTCCTCCAGGGATTCCTCCAGGGATTCCTCCAGGAATTCCTCCAGGGATTCCTCCAGGAATTCCTCCAGGGATTCCTCCAGGAATTCCTCCAGGGATTCCTCCAGGAATTCCTCCAGGGATTCCTCCAGGAATTCCTCCAGGGATTCCTCCAGGGATTCCTCCAGGAATTCCTCCAGGGATTCCTCCAGGAATTCCTCCAGGGATTCCTCCAGGAATTCTTCCAGGGAATCCTCCAGGAATTCCTCCAGGGATTCCTCCAGGAATTCCTCCAGGGATTCCTCCAGGAATTCCTCCAGGGATTCCTCCAGGAATTCCTCCAGGGATTCCTCCAGGAATTCCTCCAGGAATTCCTCCAGGGATTCCTACAGGAATTCCTCCAGGAATTCCTCCAGGAATTCCTCCAGAATTCCCCCCTGAATTCCTCTAGGAATTCCTTCGAGGATTCCTCCAGGAATTCCTCCGGGGATTCCTCCAGGAATTCCTCCGGGGATTCCTCCAGGAATTCCTCCGGGGATTCCTCCAGGAATTCCTCCGGGGATTCCTCCAGGAATTCCTCCGGGGATTCCTCCAGGAATTCCTTCGGGGATTCCTCCAGGAATTCCTCCGGGGATTCCTCCAGGAATTCCTTCGGGGATTCCTCCAGGAATTCCTTCGGGGATTCCTCCAGGAATTCCTTCGGGGATTCCTCCAGGAATTCCTTCGGGGATTCCTCCAGGAATTCCTTCGGGGATTCCTCCAGGAATTCCTTCGGGGATTCCTCCAGGAATTCCTCCGGGGATTCCTCCAGGAATTCCTCCAGGAATTCCTTCGGGGATTCCTCCAGGAATTCCTTCGGGGATTCCTCCAGGAATTCCTTCGGGGATTCCTCCAGGAATTCCTTCGGGGATTCCTCCAGCAATTCCTTCGGGGATTCCTCCAGCAATTCCTTCGGGGATTCCTCCAGCAATTCCTTCGGGGATTCCTCCAGGAATTCCTTCGGGGATTCCTCCAGGAATTCCTTCAGGGATTCCTCCAGGAATTCCTTCGGGGACTCCTCCAGGAATTCCTTCGGGGACTCCTCCAGGAATTCCTTCGGGGACTCCTCCAGGAATTCCTTCGGGGACTCCTCCAGGAATTCCTTCGGGGACTCCTCCAGGAATTCCTTCGGGGACTCCTCCAGGAATTCCTTCGGGGATTCCTCCAGGAATTCCTTCGGGGATTCCTTCAGGGATTCCTCCAGGAATTTCTTCGGGGACTCCTCCAGGAATTCCTTCGGGGATTCCTCCAGGAATTCCTTCGGGAATTCCTCCAGGAATTCCTTCGGGGATTCCTCCAGGAATTCCTTCGGGGATTCCTTCAGGAATTCCTTCGGGGATTCCTCCAGGAATTCCTTCGGGGATTCCTCCAGGAATTCCTTCGGGGATTCCTCCAGGAATTCCTTCGGGGATTCCTCCAGGAATTCCTTCGGGGATTCCTCCAGGAATTCCTTCGGGGATTCCTCCAGGAATTCCTTCGGGGATTCCTCCAGGAATTCCTTCGGGGATTCTTCCAGGAATTCCTTCGGGGATTCCTCCAGGAATTCCTTCGGGGATTCCTCCAGGAATTCCTTCGGGGATTCCTCCAGGAATTCCTTCGGGGATTCCTCCAGGAATTCCTTCGGGGATTCCTCCAGGAATTCCTTCGGGGATTCCTCCAGGAATTCCTTCGGGGATTCCTCCAGGAATTCCTTCGGGGATTCCTCCAGGAATTCCTTCGGGGATTCCTCCAGGAATTCCTTCGGGGATTCCTCCAGGAATTCCTTCGGGGATTCCTCCAGGAATTCCTTCGGGGATTCCTCCAGGAATTCCTTCGGGGATTCCTCCAGGAATTCCTTCGGGGATTCCTCCAGGAATTCCTTCGGGGATTCCTCCAGGAATTCCTTCGGGGATTCCTTCAGGAATTCCTTCGGGGATTCCTCCAGGAATTCCTTCGGGGATTCCTCCAGGAATTCCTTCGGGGATTCCTCCAGGAATTCCTTCGGGGATTCCTCCAGGAATTCCTTCGGGGATTCCTCCAGGAATTCCTCCGGGGATTCCTCCAGGAATTCCTTCGGGGATTCCTCCAGGAATTCCTTCGGGGATTCCTCCAGGAATTCCTTCGGGGATTCCTCCAGGAATTCCTTCGGGGATTCCTCCTGGAATTCCTTCGGGGATTCCTCCAGGAATTCCTTCGGGGATTCCTCCAGGAATTCCTTCGGGGATTCCTCCAGGAATTCCTTCGGGGATTCCTCCAGGAATTCCTTCGGGGATTCCTCCAGGAATTCCTTCGGGGATTCCTCCAGGAATTCCTTCGGGGATTCCTCCAGGAATTCCTTCGGGGATTCCTCCAGGAATTCCTTCGGGGATTCCTCCAGGAATTCCTTCGGGGATTCCTCCAGGAATTCCTTCGGGGATTCCTCCAGGAATTCCTTCGGGGATTCCTCCAGGAATTCCTTCGGGGATTCCTCCAGGAATTCCTTCGGGGATTCCTCCAGGAATTCCTTCGGGGATTCCTCCAGGAATTCCTTCGGGGATTCCTCCAGGAATTCCTTCGGGGATTCCTCCAGGAATTCCTTCGGGGATTCCTCCAGGAATTCCTTCGGGGATTCCTCCAGGAATTCCTTCGGGGATTCCTCCAGGAATTCCTTCGGGGATTCCTCCAGGAATTCCTTCGGGGATTCCTCCAGGAATTCCTTCGGGGATTCCTCCAGGAATTCCTTCGGGGATTCCTCCAGGAATTCCTTCGGGGATTCCTCCAGGAATTCCTTCGGGGATACCTCCAAGAATCCCTTCGGTGATTCCTCCAGGAATTCCTTTGGTGATTCCTCCAGGAATTCCTTCGGTGATTCCTCCAGGAATTCCTTCGGGGATTCCTCCAGGAATTCCTTCGGGGATTCCTCCAGGAATTCCTCCGGGGATTCCTCCAGGAATTCCTCCGGGGATTCCTCCAGGAATTCCTTCGGGGATTCCTCCAGGAATTCCTTCGGGGATTCCTCCAGGAATTCCTTCGGGGATTCCTCCAGGAATTCCTTCGGGGATTCCTCCAGGAATTCCTTCGGGGATTCCTCCAGGAATTCCTTCGGGGATTCCTCCTGGAATTCCTTCGGGGATTCCTCCAGGAATTCCTTCGGGGATTCCTCCAGGAATTCCTTCGGGGATGCCTCCAGGAATTCCTTCGGGGATGCCTCCAGGAATTCCTTCGGGGATTCCTCCAGGAATTCCTTCGGGGATTCCTCCAGGAATTCCTCCAGGGATTCCTCCAGGAATTCCTCCAGGGATTCCTCCAGGAATTCCTCCAGGGATTCCTCCAGGGATTCCTCCAGGAATTCCTCCAGGGATTCCTCCAGGAATTCCTCCAGGAATTCCTCCAGGAATTCCTCCAGGAATTCCTCCAGGAATTCCTCCAGGAATTCCTCCAGGGATTCCTCCAGGAATTCCTTCGGGGATTCCTCCAGGAATTCCTCCAGGGATTCCTCCAGGAATTCCTCCAGGGATTGCTCCAGGAATTCCTCCAGGGATTGCTCCAGGAATTCCTCCAGGGATTGCTCCAGGAATTCCTCCAGGGATTCCTCCAGGAATTCCTCCAGGAATTCCTCCAGGGATTCTTCCAGGAATTCCTCCAGGGATTCCTCCAGAAATTCCTCCAGGAATTCCTCCAGGGATTCCTTCAGCAAGAAATTTTGAACCCTTCAAAAATGTGCCGCGTGTAAACGGGCGTACCTTTGTGAAAATAAAGATGTATTTTTAACGTTTTAAATTTTTCTAAGAAATAAGATCAACGTTCGGAGTATCTCTTGAGCAGTCTAAGGCTAGTATCGCAAACAACAAAAACAAAACAAAAAATGATCAGCCAGCCTAGTTATTGACGAAAGATAAAATTATACATAGTTAACACGACATGTTTGTCATAGCTTGTTAACTCCACCGTTACTTGGCACTATTATTATAATCCATTATGATTAATATAATAGCTAGTTCAACTTATGAAAAAAGAAGATTCTTACCTTTAATCGCGGGTCCTCCTGAAGTCAGCACAGAAAAAATCTCACGTAATCCTTCAATCCACGAAGTTCACTTTAAAATCTCCGCAACGCAGCACAACCCAGATAAATCCGACCTCAAACTAGCAGCCCAGCACTCAACAATCACTTTCCGCTCACTTAGCTTAAAATGCACACCAACAACTAGTGGTAGTGACCAATCCCGTAAGCTCCAACTTGATCCTCCCACGGCCAGCAAAACTAATCGTTGCTTTCAACACTTTTTTTTTCAATAGGTATCGCTCCCCGGTTCGATTCTGGTTCAACAATCAAGTTTACTTCTGTTTACATGCAATACTGTTCGACACTGCACCACCACCACTTTTCTGTTATTCCACAAGGTTCACTTCTTCCATTCGGGATCGACTGCTGCTTTGCTCCTTCGTGCCGCCACCCCTTCCTGTACTTCCGCCTACTTGTCGTTGAATTTCCACGTCTGGCGACACATGGGACACTGCTGGTTGGCCTGCGAGTTGAGCCACTTGACGATGCAGTGCATGTGGAAACAGTGCGAACAGGAACCCCACACTAGCGGACAATCGTCTCCGGGTAGCGAACAATCCGGACAGCAGCCCTCGAAGGCCATCCGACAGATTCCGCAGCTGTCATCGTTGGCGAGCCATTTCCAGACGGCGACTCCCATCCAACCTGAATGGGAGGAAACGGGAAATCCAGTGTTATAGCATTGGAATTTATTGAATCACTCGATTTATCTGTAAAAAATACTTTTAAACTCCGCTTTTACTTGAAACAAATTGAATTCCTCTCGATCTATCTCACGACGAACGGAACTTCCCGATGTAAGTTGACAGCAAAAGAGGCAAAAATCAATACGGACGACAAACACGTTCTCTCCATCTCGCTCTCTCCACCGTGTCCGTGACCGCCCATGCCCAAGTCAACTCCCAGCACCGCGTTATCGAACCTTCTCCGGGTGGCAAAACAACCTACCCCAAACTCCTCCGCTTTTCCCACAAAAAAAAACCCCACCGATGAAAGCAACCCAAAAAAAACCTCAACCAAAACAACGCTTTTTCGTCCCTGCTGCTGCTGATGGTAGTGAATGACCTCGCGAGTCGCGGCAGCGGATGCTATTTTTAGCCCAAACGGATACTTACTTTTTACGGTGACTTTCATTCTAGATAACGGGCACACGCGCGACACATTTAACGGAACGCATACACGGTGGACACACTGTTCCGCGATGGAAATCACGCACGAAATAACCGATATTTACGGGCAAATAAACGGGAACACGCACGATGGATGCAAACCGCGAATCTTTCGGACCGACCGACGACAAGAACGCGAACCAGATTTTTTTTTTGTTTTGGATGCTGCTAACGGGATTGCACAAACACATGCGCAAGATGAAACGTCAAAAAGATCTGTCAAACCGATTGGCTGCGTTCTGCGGTACACTGCAAAAATGTTTTACCGAAAAAAGAGACTCAAAACTTCGCGCAGTGAACTGGACGAAAGCTAATCTAGCCGAAATGAATCCAAAATGTAGAAATTCGGAGCGATGGAGTTGAAAATGATTTTTTGCAAATTGGTTGTGAAAATTACACATTGAAATTAGCTTCTTAAATCAGGGGAAATGACACTTCCCTTGCTAGCCGGAAAAATCCGCATTTATCCGTTGCTAACCGTCGTTAATCGCGTCTAACTGCTGCTCAGTTTGAACCCGAATTTGTACTCATATTATGCATTAGCGTGGTTCAAAAAATCAATCTTGCTTCACACCGCTTATTCGATTCGCAACCAGATTCTAAGCCTTCTCCCAAGAATTAAGCTGATTTGGTTAAAAATTGAGAGTGCACAAGCCCTTCAAAGTTGAAGCTGATAGAGTAGCCTTGGACTAGCAAGGGTCAACTAACACTCTAGGGCACTTGGGGAAATGCTACGGTTAATTGAATGAAAAACGTTCTTTTCCCATAGTAATTCCCATACACACTTTGAAGAGCTTGTGTACTCTCAATTTTCAACCAAATCAGCTCAATTTTTGGGAGAAGGCTCAGAATCTGGTTACGAATCGAATAAGCGGTGTGGAGCAAAAACAATTTTTTGAACCACCTTTTTTATGCATCGCATAAAAAAAAACAACGTGCAAAGTTTTACAAAAACGCTAATAGACATGCGCGGTTGCCGTTTCGATGTCTTCTGCGCAGTAAATCTTCAGCTAATTTCCGCAATTATTGTAGAAGATACGAACACCCTACGACCTACGACCTACGAGCGGTTTTGTACATGTGTGTGCGATAAACCACATCGAAACGCGCTATATTCAGATTGCAGCTTGGAAGAAATAAAAAGCTGTTGAAACCTCCAGTACGGGCAACAAACATTATTGTCGATTTTTTTTTTCTGGAAATTATTTATGGTTAAAAGATTCCTCTGGAAGATCTCTCTGGAATTTTTCCAACATTTTTTTCTGAGAATTCTTAAGAGATTCCATCTGGAGAAGTTCTTGGATAATTTCCGGAAGAACTTTCTTACTTACTTACTTACTACTTACTTACTTACTTACTTACTTACTTACTTACTTACTTACTTACTTACTTACTTACTTACTTACTTACTTACTTACTTACTTACTTACTTACTTACTTACTTACTTACTTACTTACTTACTTACTTACTTACTTACTTACTTACTTACTTACTTACTTACTTACTTACTTACTTACTTACTTACTTACTTACTTACTTACTTACTTACTTACTTACTTACTTACTTACTTACTTACTTACTTACTTACTTACTTACTTACTTACTTACTTACTTACTTACTTACTTACTTACTTACTTACTTACTTACTTACTTACTTACTTACTTACTTACTTACTTACTTACTTACTTACTTACTTACTTACTTACTTACTTACTTACTTACTTACTTACTTACTTACTTACTTACTTACTTACTTACTTACTTACTTACTTACTTACTTACTTACTTACTTACTTACTTACTTACTTACTTACTTACTTACTTACTTACTTACTTACTTACTTACTTACTTACTTACTTACTTACTTACTTACTTACTTACTTACTTACTTACTTACTTACTTACTTACTTACTTACTTACTTACTTACTTACTTACTTACTTACTTACTTACTTACTTACTTACTTACTTACTTACTTACTTACTTACTTACTTACTTACTTACTTACTTACTTACTTACTTACTTACTTACTTACTTACTTACTTACTTACTTACTTACTTACTTACTTACTTACTTACTTACTTACTTACTTACTTACTTACTTACTTACTTACTTACTTACTTACTTACTTACTTACTTACTTACTTACTTACTTACTTACTTACTTACTTACTTACTTACTTACTTACTTACTTACTTACTTACTTACTTACTTACTTACTTACTTACTTACTTACTTACTTACTTACTTACTTACTTACTTACTTACTTACTTACTTACTTACTTACTTACTTACTTACTTACTTACTTACTTACTTACTTACTTACTTACTTACTTACTTACTTACTTACTTACTTACTTACTTACTTACTTACTTACTTACTTACTTACTTACTTACTTACTTACTTACTTACTTACTTACTTACTTACTTACTTACTTACTTACTTACTTACTTACTTACTTACTTACTTACTTACTTACTTACTTACTTACTTACTTACTTACTTACTTACTTACTTACTTACTTACTTACTTACTTACTTACCTTACCGGTCAGGCTAAGGCCGGGGTGGCCTCTGCTGTACATAGTAGCCGCCTCCATTCCACTCGGTCCATGGCTGTATGTCTCCAGTTCCGCACTCTGCGTAGGGTCCGCAGATCGTCCTCCACTTGGTCGACCCACCTAGCTCGCTGCGCTCCACGTCTTCTTGTACCGGTCGGATGACTCACGAGAACCATTTTAGTCGGGTTGCTATCCGACATCCTGATGACGTGACCCGCCCACCGTAGCCTCCCGATTTTCGCGGTATGGACGATGGTTGGTTCTCCCAGCAGCTGATGCAGCTCGTGGTTCATTCGCCTTCTCCAAGTCCCGTCTTCCATCTGCACTCCGCCGTAGATGGTACGCAACACCTTCCGTTCGAAAACTCCAAGGGCGCGTTGGTCCTCTGCACGTAGGGTCCATGTTTCGTGCCCATAGAGGACCACCGGTCTAATCAGCGTTTTGTAGATGGTTAACTTCGTGTTACGGCGAACTTTATTCGATCGTAGAGTTCTGCGGAGTCCAAAGTAGGCACGATTTCCTGCCACAATGCGCCTCTGAATTTCTCTGCTGGTGTCGTTGTCGTCGGTCACCAGTGAGCCCAAGTACACGAATTCTTCAACCGCCTCGATTTCATCACCGTCGATATGAATTCGGGGTGGCGGGCGCGGTGATTCCTCCCTGGAGCCCTTTGCCATCATGTACTTTGTCTTCGACACATTAATGACTAATCCGATTCGCCTGGCTTCACTCTTTAGTCGGATGTACGTTTCCGCCATCGTCTCAAATTTACGAGCAATAATATCAATATCATCGGCGAAACCAAGCAGCTGAACGGACTTTGTGAAAACCGTCCCACTCGTGTTTATCCCCGCTCTTCTTATTACACCCTCCAAAGCAATGTTGAACAGCAAGCACGAAAGACCATCACCTTGCCGCAACCCTCTGCGAGATTCGAAGGGACTCGAGAGTGTCCCTGATACTCGAACTACGCACATCACTCGATCCATCGTCGCCTTGATCAACCGTATCAGTTTATCCGGGAATCCGTATTCGTGCATAATCTGCCATAGCTATTCTCGATCGATTGTATCATACGCCGATTTGAAATCGATGAACAAGTGATGTGTGGGCACGTTGTATTCGCGGCATTTCTGCAACACCTGGCGGATGGCGAACATCTGGTCCGTTGTAGCGCGTTCACCCATGAATCCAGCCTGATATTGCCCCACGAACTCTCTTGCAATCGGTGATAGACGGCGGCATAAAATTTGAGAGAGTATCTTGTAGGCAGCGCTCAGTAGTGTGATCGCGCGATAGTTCCCGCAATCCAACTTGTCGCCCTTTTTGTAGATGGGACACACGATACCTTCCATCCATTCCTCCGGTAATACTTCCTCCTCCCAAATCTTGGTAATGACCCAGTGTAGTGCTCTCACCAGTGCTTCTCCACCGTATTTTAGAAGCTCGCTTGGTAGTTGATCTGCTCCAGCGGCTTTGTTGTTTTTCAACCGGCCAACCTCCTCCTCAATCTCTTGAAGGTCAGGGGCCGGAAGTCTTTCGCCCGGTGCACATACTCCTAGATCTGTTACCACGCCACCTTCGGTACTTGCAACGTCGCCATTGAGGTGCTCATCGTAATGCTGCCGCCACCTCTCGACCACCTCACGCTCGCTCGTGAGAATATTCCCGTGATTATCTCGGCACATGTCGGCTTGTGGCACAAAGCCTCTGCGCGAGCGGTTCAGCTTCTCGTAGAACTTTCGTGTGTCCTTAGCGCGGTACAGCTCTTCCATCGCTTCGCGATCTCGTTCTTCCTGCTGGCGCTTCTTCATCCGGAAGACTGAGTTCTGCCTGTTCCGCGCCTGTTTGTAACGTGCCTCATTCGCTCTCGTACGGTGTTGCAGCATTCTCGCCCATGCTGCATTCTTCTCGTTTTTCAACTGTTCACATTCGCCGTCGTACCAGTCGTTTCTGTGATTCGGAGTCGCGAAGCCTAGTGCTGTAGCCGAGGTACTACCTATGGCGGATCGGATGTCCCTCCAGCCATCTTCAAGTGTAGCTGCGCCAAGCTGCTCTTCCGTTGGTAGGGCCACTGCTAACTGCTGCGCGTAGTCTTGAGCCACTTCTACGTTACGCAGCTGCTCGATGTTGAGTCGCGGCGTTCGACTTCGACGCATGGTGATAACTGTCGAAAGTTTTGAGCGCATGCATACAGCGACTAAGTAGTGATCCGAATCTATATTCGCACTGCGGTATGTGCGGACATTGGTTATATCCGAGAAGAATTTACCGTCGATTAGAACGTGGTCGATTTGATTTTCTGTTTGTTGGTCGGGTGATCTCCAGGTGGCTTTGTGGATATCTTTGCGGGGGAAGAAGGTGCTTCGGACTACCATACCACGGGAGGCTGCAAAGTTTACACATCGCTGGCCGTTATCATTCGATACGGCGTGCAGGCTGTTTCGCCCGATTACCGGTCTGTACATTTCCTCCCTTCCTACCTGCGCGTTCATGTCGCCGACAACGATTTTCACGTCACGCGGCGAGCAACCATCGTATGTTTGCTCTAACTGCGCGTAGAACGCTTCTTTCTCGTCATCGGGTCTCCCTTCGTGTGGGCAGTGGACGTTGATGATGCTGTAGTTGAAGAAACGGCCCTTAACTCTCAACATGCACATCCTTGCGTTGATCGGCTGCCACCCGATCACACGTTGTCGCATCTTGCCCAACACTATAAATCCTGTTCCCAGTTCATTGGTGGTGCCACAGCTTTGGTAGAAGGTAGCCGCTCGATGCCCGCTTTTCCACACTTTCTGTCCAGTCCAACAAAGTTCCTGCAACGCCACGATGTTGAAGTTGCGTCGATGTAGTTCGTCGTAGATTATCCTGTCACATCCTGCGAAACCTAGTGACTTGCAATTCCATGTTCCAAGTTTCCAATCGTAGTCCTTATTTCGTCGCGTGGGTCTTTGCCGATTGTATCGAGTCGTATTTTCTCCTATGTTATTCGCAATGGGGATTTTTACGGGTGGCTTATTGGGCCTACGCCAACACTCCTGTCTCGCCGGAGGGCCATCGTGCCAGTTCTGTTTAACGTCCCAACCAACACTGGGACGACCACGCTGATGGGGCTGCCACCTTGGATCTAGCTGGGCGTGGTGCAGCGTTTCTTACTCAGCCGCTGGATGCCAGAACAGACGCTGTTTGAGCCGCACCTCCTTGGTGAACAGACACTCGGATCGTACCTCCTCAATCTAGCTGAAGTCAGAAGGACAACAGTGCCCAGGCTGCACTACCAGCTAAGCACACAACTCTTAGCTGGCGGTCTTTGTCATCGCTTGACCCGTGGAAGCATGAGGTAGGAACTTGTGAGGACCAGAGCTATATTGGACGATCTCCTTATCGACTCACCGTTTAGCAGCCCTACTTACTTACTTACTTACTTACTTACTTACTTACTTACTTACTTACTTACTTACTTACTTACTTACTTACTTACTTACTTACTTACTTACTTACTTACTTACTTACTTACTTACTTACTTACTTACTTACTTACTTACTTACTTACTTACTTACTTACTTACTTACTTACTTACTTACTTACTTACTTACTTACTTACTTACTTACTTACTTACTTACTTACTTACTTACTTACTTACTTACTTACTTACTTACTTACTTACTTACTTACTTACTTACTTACTTACTTACTTACTTACTTACTTACTTACTTACTTACTTACTTACTTACTTACTTACTTACTTACTTACTTACTTACTTACTTACTTACTTACTTACTTACTTACTTACTTACTTACTTACTTACTTACTTACTTACTTACTTACTTACTTACTTACTTACTTACTTACTTACTTACTTACTTACTTACTTACTTACTTACTTACTTACTTACTTACTTACTTACTTACTTACTTACTTACTTACTTACTTACTTACTTACTTACTTACTTACTTACTTACTTACTTACTTACTTACTTACTTACTTACTTACTTACTTACTTACTTACTTACTTACTTACTTACTTACTTACTTACTTACTTACTTACTTACTTACTTACTTACTTACTTACTTACTTACTTACTTACTTACTTACTTACTTACTTACTTACTTACTTACTTACTTACTTACTTACTTACTTACTTACTTACTTACTTACTTACTTACTTACTTACTTACTTACTTACTTACTTACTTACTTACTTACTTACTTACTTACTTACTTACTTACTTACTTACTTACTTACTTACTTACTTACTTACTTACTTACTTACTTACTTACTTACTTACTTACTTACTTACTTACTTACTTACTTACTTACTTACTTACTTACTTACTTACTTACTTACTTACTTACTTACTTACTTACTTACTTACTTACTTACTTACTTACTTACTTACTTACTTACTTACTTACTTACTTACTTACTTACTTACTTACTTACTTACTTACTTACTTACTTACTTACTTACTTACTTACTTACTTACTTACTTACTTACTTACTTACTTACTTACTTACTTACTTACTTACTTACTTACTTACTTACTTACTTACTTACTTACTTACTTACTTACTTACTTACTTACTTACTTACTTACTTACTTACTTACTTACTTACTTACTTACTTACTTACTTACTTACTTACTTACTTACTTACTTACTTACTTACTTACTTACTTACTTACTTACTTACTTACTTACTTACTTACTTACTTACTTACTTACTTACTTACTTACTTACTTACTTACTTACTTACTTACTTACTTACTTACTTACTTACTTACTTACTTGCTTACTTACTTACTTACTTACTTACTTACTTACTTACTTACTTACTTACTTACTTACTTACTTACTTACTTACTTACTTACTTACTTACTTACTTACTTACTTACTTACTTACTTACTTACTTACTTACTTACTTACTTACTTACTTACTTACTTACTTACTTACTTACTTACTTACTTACTTACTTACTTACTTACTTACTTACTTACTTACTTACTTACTTACTTACTTACTTACTTACTTACTTACTTACTTACTTACTTACTTACTTACTTACTTACTTACTTACTTACTTACTTACTTACTTACTTACTTACTTACTAACAGCAGCGTGTCTTAAGAATCTTATCCCGAAAATTCGACTCGTCAAAGCGATGTACACTGTAAATTCAAAACAATTTAACCCTTTCCTTCCCACGACTTTGAACGACTATTCCTATGCCAAGAAAGCATTTCTGAAAAAAGTGCTTAAACAAAAGTTATTGCAAATTGGTCAAATTTTTCGAAATCAACGAAAAAATTTTTGTTGTACATCAATAGTATTTTGATTGTTTATCAATAGTTCCACTATTGAAACAAGTAGTTGGGAGTTGGGTTTACCTAATGGGATTACAATCATATTCTAAAAACTATTGCATCATATTCATCTGATTCCATTTGTTTCGAGTTCGTCGAAAATCAATGGTGCTCTAGAGCCACCATGGGAAGTAGAGGGTTAATATCGCTATATTAAATAAGTAAAACCGCTGTTTTAACCACACCCGCTCCTCTAGCAGCCGCAACTTCCGGAAGTTCTTACTTACTCACTAAAATAATAAAACCGACCGCTATGAAATGAACAGATAGCGCCACCGTAGCCTTGTGTGTTTGACGTAACTTGACTGCTGTCACTGTGTTACCATCCCTATAAGGTGGCGCTTTTGTTTTGATGCGGTGAGTAGCGGAAAAGTCGGCTTCAATGATCCATTGCGGAAGGCATCAACTTGGTTGTTTAGTGAATAAAATATTGCTATTTTGTATATTCTTATTTTTCTGAGTATAGCGTGATTTTATTGCGTTCCAATTCCTTTGTTTTTTAAAGGTTAAATAAACAAAACAGTTTGAATTTTCGTGGATAGAATGACAGTTCAACCGATAAAATGACAGTTCGCCCCGTACAAAAAAAAATCTCATACAAACTTTAAATGCAACCAAAAATGATGAAATTTTGTATTTCAACTAATTTTTGGACGGAGAAATCAATTATGAAATAATCTGGATACCCCTAAAGAACCCAGTTGGCTTCTTTAGCGGTGTTGAGATAATCCCATATTCTGAATCTGCACGCCAAACTGAGTCGAAATTCAAATTTTCATGAATTTTGGTGCCCGGGAACCCATTTAAAAATCAATTTGAAGTTTGTTTGGGAGCGATTTGATAATTCACCCCTCGTCGTAAGTTGTACTGCGCGGAGCTGTCAAGCAGTTGCCCAGCTGTCAAAAGGTAATTTCAAAAAATTGTTCTAAAAATCTGAAAAAATCATACTGGTTCAGAAAAAGGTGCTCTTTCGTATAAAATTGGGTTTTTAAATTTTGAAAAATATATTGATTTTTCGATTTTATACGAAAGAGCACCTTTTTCTGAGCCACTATGATTTTTTTCAGATTTTTAGAACCTTATTTTGGTAACTAAAATCTATTTCAAAGAAATTTTTTGAAATCACCTTTTGACAGCTGAGCAACTGTTTGACAGCTCCGCCCAGTACAAACTGCGACGAGGGGTGATTCGACAAATCGCTCCCATACAAACTTTAAATTGATTTTTAAATAGGTTCCCGGGCTCGAAAATTCATGAAAATTTGGATTTCGGCTCAGTTTGACATGCAGATTCAGAATATCGAATTATCTCAACACCGTTAAAGAAGCCAATAAGGCAATCCATGAGACAGATGCGATCAGCTGATATTTTTTGTTTACCATGTATTTTTGACAATCTATGATCGGGGTGACACTTGAACACAAAGGAATTTGTTAAGCACCGACGACACTTGACGAAACTTTGTTAAGTTGTACTCACACTATGTTTACATTTTTGGCTGTCACCCCCATCGCGAAAAGTCATCATGGATTGCCTTATTGAGAAATTAATATTGTTTCTTAACTTAAAAACCCAATTGTAGAAAGAATGAGTTTTTCATTCGCAACACCACAATATCTGTTAAAATTGAGTTCCATAACAAATCCGGAAAACAAAATAAAGGCAAAAATAGAGTTACCAACTTTCAATGAAAGTTGAAATAGGGTGACCATTCTGTCGTGTTAAAAGTTTACCCCGGTAATTCGACAATAGTTGTTGTCAAATTAGCGGGGTAGTACGGTAGTGAAATTATTCTGTGGTACCGTCTTACCCCGCTGGTTTGACACTTTTTAATATGACATTTTTTAATTCGTACCCTTGTTCGTACCCCATTTATTCGACATATGTCGAAATTGAAAAGTGTTCAAAGGCCATAGCGATGTACACTGTAAATGCAAAACAGTTTGATATTGCGAATATACTCGACCCCGGAGTAGCTCCTCTTGCAGCCGCTAATTCCGGAAGTTCTGAGTTGGTGCTATTAGACACCCAAAGCGCCTGGAGACCAACGGGAATGAAGTGAGTATGGTAACAATCGTAGGAACAACGAGCTTTTCATTCGCACCACCGCAATATCTGTTGGAATTATGTTTCATAACAAATCCGGAAATCAAAACAAAAATGGAGTTTCCAAATTTCAATGAGCATTAGAGTGGGTCAACGTTGTATGAAGAAACTATAAATTTGATCGTATCAACCCGGAACAAAGCTTTTTCAATCTATATTAGCGTCCAAAACAACTGTGCAAAATTTGAGAGCGATTGGTTGCGTCCCTGTATTCCGCATTGCGATTGAAATTTGTATGGAAGATAGTATGTGAAAACGTACTTTTTTGCATTTTACTCATAAGTTAAATTCTTTTGTCTAATATCATGTAACTGATGACGTTAAAATATAGCCTAGGATATGCCGAAAAATTTTGCCAAAGACCGCAAAGTGATCCGACGCTTGTGAAAAAAGTTATTCGCCTGGTAACTTAGGCCAAAAATTGAGATTTTATTATTGATGTTATTACTCAACATGTTAAATGTTAAGCACCACCGGGCAATCTGTACGTAATAACTTTTTCCACAAGTGCCGAATCACTTTGCGGTATTCGTCAAAGATTTTCGGCATGTCCTAGGCTATACTTTAACGTCATTACCCAACTAACATTTTCAGCGCTATAAGCTTCAGTCATTTGCTTTCTGTTGTGTAACCATCGAGTAAAAGCAGTCAACGCTGAATAAAAGGAAAGCTAGTCAAATATAAATCGTAAGCTAATACACGACTGCAAAACAAGCATCATACAGCCACCGACGAACCGACGTGACAGCTAGAACAAATAAATTCAAATTTGTTGTCCGCGACGCCATGATGAAAAATAGCCGAACACTATCGCCGAACACACGAGCCGAACAACGGCTCGCGATGATTTGATAGCTCGACACCGAACCCCTGTGTGTTCATATAGGAAACGGTTCGCGTCTGCGCTGATTTGACAGAAGCGATCGCTCGCTTCGGTGGTCGACCGTTAAATTTGGGGGGGACACTTTTGAATCACCACTGTCACGTCGGTTCGTCGGTGATACAGCTACCAAACTCGGTTTTCAGAAATTCATTGCTTGTCACTGGGGCTGCCTTTACTCCACCGTATTCCAACTCCGGGAGATTTCCCGGAAGATGTGAAAACTTGAACACATCGAATAGGAGTCCCCACTAACAAAGCAGCTGCTACTATACAGTACAATTCGTTATACTGACAAATCCCCAAACCAGCAGCGCTTTAAAGGCCGTTATGCGATTTCATTACGGCTAGAATCTGTAATAAAGAAACTGTTGGTTTACCAACACGGCTTGTCGGATATAAACATTTTTGTCAAAACAAACTTTAAGCGGGATATATAGCTACTACACAAATTCTTTACAGCTATCCATGTATGTGCTGTGAAATTATTTGGGTTGCTTTTATTGCACTTTAATTCAATGCCGGAAGATTTGTCGGAAGATGTGCAAATCGAGTAAGAGTCCCAGCCACTACAATAGCTGATTTTATACAGTACATTTTGTAATGTTGCCAAAACACAAAACAGCAGCGCTTCGTAGCCGTTTAAAGAACACTCTTTCAGCTAGAAGCTGTGAAGAAGAATCTGTTGGCGCAACCACACAGCTTGTTCAATGTAAACATTATTGCGTTTGACGTTTCACAAGCTTTTACAGCAAGATGAAGTTGGGTAAGGTTTCTTGTGGCACAATTATGAAGCCTTGTCTGGAGTAAAACAAAACGGGCTATTTTCTATGTTATTTATATATAGCAGTGTGGCAGCGAGGACATCATCGGGACCAGTGGGTACGGAGATCGGGAGTTCGATTCCAAGTAGCGGCAAGTACTTTAATTATTCAATTTTAAAAGTGATAATTCCAGTTCCACATGTATTGCGTCACGGTATCCATAACCTAATTATATTTAATCGTTTAATTTGGGGATGCCGTAAAACTATTATTTAACAATTGCGAAAAGGCTGAAAAGTGCCTTCTCAAGATGTTATTCAAGTTAGTGGTTACATAGGAGCCGAGAAAAGAGCTATGACTAGGTGGCATAGAAGCTGATCGCACAGCATGCACAAGCTGATTAAGTTCGCTAGATTCATTGGCATAGGGCTTGCATAGAAGCTTCCGTCCATATGTACAACACAGTAACTCAGCATCAAGCCGTATTAAGGACGCTTTGTTGACGTTTACATTCACAATAAATGTTAGTTGGGTAGTTAGATGGACAAAAAAATTCAATTTATGAGAAAAATGCAAAAAGCACGTTTTCCCATACTAAATTCCATACAAATTTCAATCGCAATGCGGAATACGGGGAAGCAACCAATCACTCCCAAATTTTGCACAGTTGCTTTGGACGCTGAAATGAATCGAAAAAGATTTGTTCCGAAAAATCGACTTTGTTGACCCAGTCTAATGAGCATGGTCTTGGATGTGACACATGCAACTTCTCTGTCTAATTTCATAGCTTACTGTCTTGTTTTTCCGCGTTGCTAAGATTACTTGTCCCAAAATTGGCCTCTTTTGTGCTGACCAGTTAGACAATTAATTGTCTTATCCTGTCCTAGAGCCCCTAGAGCATGGTTGTAGGGTGACCAGTTTGTCGAATTAAAAGTTTACCATATATCGAGAAGGGTGACACAAGTTTTCGCAAGGCAGAATTTACAACAAAAAAAAGCCCCAGAAAACTTGCAAAAACTTTGCCTGATGGTCTTTTCAGTGGATGTGCCGATTCTTTTGGATTGTGAAAACTTGTGTCGTCCCCCCTGCCATAGGCCGTCTCACTGCCAAAGACTAGGGACAAGACATTCTTCAGGGAAAAGTTTAGTTATTCAGACCAATTCAAAACGACTCTGTCTATCAAAAATCGATCTATTTGTAAACACCATAAAAGTTGGGCAACACTCTGGTAAAAGATTAACACTTGGTTCATCTGACTTTTCCCTAGCACAAAGATCTTCTTGAGAATGCGTCGCTCGAATTCTTCTAGTGCAGGTCTGCCTAGAAACCATGTCCTTCGTTAAGGTGCTAAAGAACGTTTTGACCAGGGTCATTTTGTATATCACAGTTTCGGCTATGCACAGACATCATACCTCTCCATATTTCACGTTTAATATGTTGTAGTCGTTGATAAGGACCTGAGGTATGCGCATTCATCTACCACAAAATGTTCGTACATAATATCGTAACATAACTTCCTGGATGAAACCTTCCGCGCTGGGTTCATCCTACCAGCATACACTTTGCTACTCTAGATTTCTATTCTGAGAATAGAAAACCCATTAGTACATGCCTTGATACCCAGTGGCTCATAAATTACCCAACAGCTGTTGTAATTGCCAATCATATGGGACCGTATCTAAATATACCAAGAATGAGCAGCGCAGCAACAAACCATCCAACAAAAATGAACATAAATGTGTCTAGATTATACTAATAACCGTTTGACTCCCATTAATAAAATTGTATCCCAGTGGTTTCATTTACGCTTACCCGCAAATAAATTATAACGATATAGCCGAAAAGGAGGGATCGAAAGCTATAGAGCTGACGATCTAACTCGAAAAGACACGATGATCACCCAGCAACGATGTTGTACGCCCAAAAGAGTATGGGACTAGTAGGATGTCACCAAACCAGACGGCACATCGCATTTGTCGCAGCATCAGCATGTGGACCGAGTGGAAATTCAAACGACCTCAAGCCGCTACCATTTCATAAAAAGTGATGTATCGCTTGTAAACCGACAGGTTCTTCGCACTTCATATTTTCTCCGATAGACTGATGAATGCTTGAGGCACGCATGCATGTACGCTGCGTGTGTGGTATAGTACCCAATACAAACAGACATGCCATTCGTACTGGTGGAAACAGGGCACTTTTTTGACAAGTTTGCTCTAAAACACAATTTTTTAGCGGTCAAATGCACTAAAAAAAGGTCCGTCTATCTGTGATAGTGGGATCTGCCGCTTGCGAAGATCAAACACTTATGCCGACGATTTTCATGTTTCTTTTGGTCTGCTCCTGCACAACACATCTGTGCGAGCAGACGTTTTCCCAGGAAAATCTATAGGGTAGAATTTTCCAAAACGAACTGTCGAGGCCAACAGGAAATTCCAACTCCTTTTTTTATTACATTGATTGTGATTTTATGTCATTCTATGATCACAGAGAAACAGACGTAAATCTTGGAACAAATTTCAGCGAAAACATCGTCACGAAAACGTAACCGCCCAATATTAATCATGCCGTGCTTGTCCAAGCAACCACTATATGACGGTAGTTAGCAAATATCAGAACGATGCGAGCGCCGCGAATGGCGAAATCGAGCAACTACCAAATATTTGAATCCACAGTTAAAAAGGTAATTGACGGAGTGCGAGTAGAGTGTGACGTCTGTTTCTCTGTGCTCTGATCTTAGAGGTGCGTATTTCTAATTCAGTTATTCGTGAAGTTGATTGTCTTTTGTGCTCCACCGACTTTATGGCTTCCTTGGCTTCCATGTCCACGTTCTCCGCGCCGTTCAAGTGCTCATCGAAGTGCTGCTTCCACCTTTCAATCGACTCACGTCCGTCAGTCTTTACCCCTTGCACCACATTGAACCTTTCTTATAATAATTAGCATCTGCTCTTTGGGGATTTTTTTTATTACCGTACAAGGGCCAAAGGGTCTCAGATTTTCATGGAACTTTTTCCACAGACAGGGCTCATAGATATATGAACAAAAAAATTGAGAAAAATTCAGGGTCTCCTATTTTCCCGGAAAACACAGATGAAATTTTTTTGATTTTCCCTGACACTGCTTACTTTGAAAAATCGTAACTCAAGAACGAAACGTCGTAGAAACAAAGTTTTTTTGAAAATGAAAGCAAATCTTCTCAGAATTCTAAAAAAAAAATATGAACTGGAAAAAGTTTTCCTCAAAATTTTCCACAGTTGAGGAAATTCGTAAAGAAAAGCTGGAAAAACTATGCCCGAAATCGAGGAAAATGTTTGAAAAAAAAAATTTTGAGAAGGTTATTTTATAAGCTTTAATCGCTGACTTTTTTTAAATGCACTTTTTTCGTTCCTGAATTTTGGCCAATTTTGCTGAAAAATGTCCAAATGTGCCTTTAGGCTTTTTTTATGAACTATATTATTTGCTTTCATTTTCATTAAAAAAAAACTTTGTTTCTACAATACTTCGTTCTTGAGTTATGATTTTTCAAAGAAAAGGCTTATATGGCACATTTGGACATTTTTCAGCAAAATTGGCCAAAACTCAAGAACGAAAAAAGTGCATTTCAGAAAATTTCAGCGATTAAGGCTTATAACCTTCTCAAACATATGTTTTTGAAAATTTTCCACGAGTTCGGGCATAGTTTTCCATTTTTTTTTTTTTTTTTGTTCATATATCCATTAGCGCTGCTTGTGGAAAAAGTTCCATGAAAATCTGAAACGCTTCGGTCCACCTAAAGAAAAGGCAAAACTGTTGCGTGTTGGAGCACTGTCCTCTACACACTTCTCTAGAAATGGAAAAGAAAGGTCAAAAACATTCACATTTCCCAACTCTTCCTTGAATGAACTAAGAGCGCGACTGAGAGTGTCACCGAAATAAATATGTATGTTTGTAGCATAACCCGCGCGCCGCATTGATATTAACTGTATTTATTGAGTTGATGTGCCGAAGCAACAGATGATCTATAATGGCACACATCATGGTTTGTGGTTCTTGGGAAGAGAGCCGAAATGGCTACAACTTACTGAAATAGACGTAATTAAAAACATGTGCGCGTGTCAGTTTGGCGGCGAGCGTATGTTACTCGGGAAGACTTTTTCGGTTTATATGAATTTATGGAGTACCAACTCGGTGGATTGGATACCGAACCACCATGTGTGATACATCAACATACATGTACATGCCAGACAAAGCTCAAAAATCTCGATATCCATGAATCCGCATTCGAAATTTTATAGAAACTTATCTAAAATAATACAAAATCAAAGTCGAATGTTCAACTAAAAATTTCACCAAATTGTTTGCATTATAATAAGAACATTAGCACCCCGAATAAAAAATACAGTAGAAAAACCGAACGTTGTATTGTAACAGTACTATTTATAACCATATTTTTACAATACACACCACTGTAAAAATAAAAAAACTAAAACAATAAGATGTAATGTAAACACCATACCGTGAATTATAAATAAGATTTTTACAATATATTATACAGGTTGTTAAGTATCGTAACAATATAAAACAATATTTTTCTCCATATATATTTTTTTTGCAAAACCATACATTTTATTGTTAATGAATTGTTCAAAATACTGATACGTGGGTTTAAATATACCGTACATTATATGGTACATGAATGGTTTCAAACAATAAAATGTACCGTAAATAAATTGTTTTTAATTGTAATTTCACTACTGGTTATACATTTAATCAAATGGTTTTGGAATGGTTCTCTTTTATTATGTTGTATTGTTTTACATTTCATAAACCATATATTGTTATTTTATCTTGTCATTTTCCTCCTGTTAATGGCATCTTAGGCTTACTAGATTTATTAGAATGCGCTTTGGGAATTCTCCAGAGCGTTTTGGATACCCTTCATATATAGGATCGCCCACGTCTAAGTCTGAGTAGTCTCTGATTGCATTAACAGTTGAAGCTTAGGCTCCCATGCCCCACCAGCCAGATAACCGGCTTTTGCAAACTAAGCATTATTTGTGGCAACACTTTGAGCGGCATGATGGAACTATACCGAGCGCGCTAAGTGTTATTAGACCACTAATGTAGTTGCATGAAGTGGGTGGCGAGGTACATAAGTATCATTACAGCGTGCTTAACCGTTATTGCAATATTGAGGCACCAGTTTGACTAAAGTTTGAAATACATAACAACTCATGAGAAAACTGTCAAGTTCGATTCAAATATAAGTTAGGTTAAAAAGCGAACCCGCAGACGAACCTATATTAGAAGTCATTTCAGTGTTCAGTCCAGTCCATATGTTAAAGATGGCTCTACGTCAAAGATAAAGTTTGTCAATCGAATTTGATTCAATTGTGGTCGAAGGCAAGTTCACATGAGAGAAAAGGAGAAAACTCCCCTAAATGCAAATACCGAATGAGTAGTGTTGAATTCATCCACTGATTTACGGTAATCTGACCTGCATCTTTCCGGGTTGGCCTACATTCGTATTTCTCTCATCGCACTC